>NC_052309.1:95784719-96043484 GCF_016432855.1 Salvelinus namaycush
AGGGGTTAAACCTGACATTACCTGCTGTTATATAACACTGTTGGAGGGTAAACCTGACATTACCTACTGTTATATAACACTGTTAGGGGTTAAACCTGACATTACCTACTGTTATATAACACTGTTGGAGGGTAAACCTGACATTACCTACTGTTATATAACACTGTTGGAGGGTAAACCTGACATTACCTACTGTTATATAACACTGTTAGGGGTTAAACCTGACATTACCTACTGTTATATAACACTGTTAGGGGTTAAACCTGACATTACCTGCTGTTATATAACACTGTTGGAGGGTAAACCTGACATTACCTACTGTTATATAACACTGTTAGGGGTTAAACCTGACATTACCTACTGTTATATAACACTGTTAGGGGGTAAACCTGACATTACCTACTGTTATATAACACTGTTGGAGGGTAAACCTGACATTACCTACTGTTATATAACACTGTTAGGGGTTAAACCTGACATTACCTACTGTTATATAACACTGTTAGGGGTTAAACCTGACATTACCTGCTGTTATATAACACTGTTGGAGGGTAAACCTGACATTACCTACTGTTATATAACACTGTTAGGGGTTAAACCTGACATTACCTACTGTTATATAACACTGTTAGGGGTTAAACCTGACATTACCTGCTGTTATATAACACTGTTGGAGGGTAAACCTGACATTACCTACTGTTATATAACACTGTTAGGGGTTAAACCTGACATTACCTCCTGTTATATAACACTGTTAGGGGGTAAACCTGACATTACCTCCTGTTATATAACACTGTTAGGGGGTTTAAACCTGACATTACCTCCTGTTATATAACACTGTTAGGGGTTAAACCTGACATTACCTACTGTTATATATCAATGTTAGGGGTTAAACCTGATATTACCTACTGTTATCTGACACTGTTAGGGGTTAAAGCTGACATTACCTGCTGTTATATACCACTGTTGGAGGGTAAACCTGACATTACCTACTGTTATATAACACTGTTAGGGGTTAAACCTGACATTACCTACTGTTATATAACACTGTTGGAGGGTAAACCTGACATTACCTACTGTTATATAACACTGTTAGGGGTTAAACCTGACATTACCTACTGTTATATAACACTGTTAGGGGTTAAACCTGACATTACCTGCTGTTATATAACACTGTTGGAGGGTAAACCTGACATTACCTACTGTTATATAACACTGTTAGGGGTTAAACCTGACATTACCTCCTGTTATATAACACTGTTAGGGGGTAAACCTGACATTACCTCCTGTTATATAACACTGTTAGGGGGTTTAAACCTGACATTACCTCCTGTTATATAACACTGTTAGGGGTTAAACCTGACATTACCTACTGTTATATATCAATGTTAGGGGTTAAACCTGATATTACCTACTGTTATCTGACACTGTTAGGGGTTAAAGCTGACATTACCTGCTGTTATATACCAATGTTAGGGGTTAAACCTGACATTACCTACTGTTATATAACAATGTTAGGGGTTAAACCTGATATTACCTACTGTTATATACCACTGTTAGGGGGTTTAAAGCTGACATTACCTGCTGTTATATTAAACAATACATTTTAAAAAAGACCGTATTTCTGGCGCAGGTACAGCCGATTAGCGCCAGCTAACGCTACTTAGCAAACAATATACTGGAGCCTGCGACATACAGGACCATGGAGAGTGAAGGTGTAACTCTACTCTACCTGGCTGCATGACTCAGCACCAGACAGCTCTCACTGAGCTCAGTGTAGAGAGGGAGACAGAGAGGCAGCTCTCACTGAGCTCAGTGTAGAGAGGGAGACAGAGAGACAGCTCTCACTGAGCTCAGTGTAGAGAGGGAGACAGAGAGACAGCTCTCACTGAGCTCAGTGTAGAGAGGGAGACAGAGAGACAGCTCTCACTGAGCTCACAGTAGAGAGGGAGACAGAGAGACAGCTCTCACTGAGCTCACAGTAGAGATGGAGACAGAGAGACAGCTCTCACTGAGCTCACAGTAGAGAGGGAGACAGAGAGACAGCTCTCACTGAGCTCACAGTAGAGATGGAGACAGAGAGACAGCTCTCACTGATCTTAGTGTAGAGAGGGAGACAGCGAGACAGCTCTCACTGAGCTCAGTGTAGAGAGGGAGACAGAGAGACAGCTCTCACTGAGCTCAGTGTAGAGAGGGAGACAGAGAGACAGCTCTCACTGAGCTCAGTTTAGAGAGGGAGACAGAGAGACAGCTCTCACTGAGCTCAGTGTAGAGAGGGAGACAGAGAGACAGCTCTCACTGAGCTCAGTTTAGAGAGGGAGACAGAGAGACAGCTCTCACTGAGCTCACAGTAGAGAGGGAGACAGAGAGATATATATAGAGAGAGACAGAGAGAGAGATTGTAGCTCTGGTCTGTGTCCCAAACCCTATTCCTTATATGTGACCCGATTCAGGAAACTAGGCGTATGTCGCAAGTCACGACTTCACAGGAGAGCCATTTGAAAGTAAGTATTGAAGGCAGAAATGCCTTCTATAGTGCACTACTTTCAGGCCCTGGGGTCCTGGTATAATGTAGTGCACTACTTTCAGGCCCTGGGGTCCTGGTATAATGTAGTGCACTACTTTCAGGCCCTGGGGTCCTGGTATAATGTAGTGCACTACTTTCAGGCCCTGGGGTCCTGGTATAATGTAGTGCACTACTTTCAGGCCCTGGGGTCCTGGTACAATGTAGTGCACTACTTTCAGGCCCTGGGGTCCTGGTACAATGTAGTGCACTACTTTCAGGCCCTGGGGTCCTGGTATAATGTAGTGCACTACTTTCAGGCCCTGGGGTCCTGGTATAATGTAGTGCACTATAAGACGAACAGAGATCCATTTGGAATGCAGCCATGGAGGGACTGTCCTTCAGCCCTTCCTGCTGACAGGGGAAACAAGAGGTGACACTAGTGTGACAGTCATGGAGAACAACACACGAACACACACAACAATGCTAGTCTATATTCCTCCTCCCCTGTACTGTATGTCATTGTTGTCTTTTTGTTGTGTCAGGCTCTTTGGAAGGTATGAAGTCATCACCGTCTCTCTCTGTGATGTGGGTGAGGTGAACATGGCTTGGTGAAGGTATGAAGTCATCACCGTCTCTCTCTGTGATGTGGGTGAGGTGAACATGGCTTGGTGAAGGTATGACGTCATCACCGTCTCTCTCAGTGATGTGGGTGAGGTGAGCATGGCTTGGTGAAGGTATGACGTCATCACCGTCTCTCTCAGTGATGTGGGTGAGGTGAGCATGGCTTGGTGAAGGTATGAAGTCATCACCATCTCTCTCTGTGATGTGGGTGAGGTGAACATGGCTTGGTGAAGGTATGACGTCATCACCGTCTCTCTCAGTGATGTGGGTGAGGTGAGCATGGCTTGGTGAAGGTATGACAGACAGACAGCATGGCACGCTGGCACTAATCCACCCACTACTGTGATTCCTGATTCCTCTGTGTGTGCGTGTGGCCATGGGCTTGCACGTGTGTGTGTGTGTGTGTGTGTGTGTGTGTGTGTGTGTGTGTGTGTGTGTGTGTGTGTGTGTGTGTGTGTGTGTGTGTGTGTGTGTGTGTGTTTGTGTATGTGTCAGCTCAGAGCCCATACAGTATTTAACACATCAGCAGAGTGTGGTTTATTTCCTGTTATTGCAGCTGTGCTCTGACACCTGCTGGGGGGTGAAGGCGGCGTGCCTGCATCTCACACCATCCCAGGAGGAGAAGTGGTACAGAAGGATGGAGAGAGAGGAGGAGGAAAGGAGGACAGGAGGAGGATAGAGAGGGTGGGTCTCGGGCCGTATGTTTGACACCCTGATCTTTACGGAGTGAAACTGGATGGTACTAACCGTCTGAACTTCTAGACTTCTCCCTGTCAGTTAACATCTTAGCGCTAGGGGTCAGATTTTTTTATTTTCATAAAATAACGTTCCCAAGGTAAACGGACATTTTCTCTGGCCCAGATCGTAGAATATGCATATAATTTACAGATTAGGATAGAAAACACTCCAAAGTTGTCTGTGAGTATAACAATATTTATTATTCTGCAGGCGAAAACCTGAGAAAATCTAACCCGGAAGTGATATTTAAAAAAAATCTGTGTTTCCTGGACCGTCTATCTTCCATTTAAAGGGGTATCAACCAGATTCCTTTTCCAATGGCTTCCTCAGGCTGTGACCAGGCTTTAGACATAGTTTCAGGCTTTTATTTTGAAAAATGAGCAACATTTTTCAAAAGTAGTCAGGTGTCCTCTGAATAGTTCCTGCGCGCGAGAGAGGAGCTCCCCATTTTCCTTTTCTCTCTTAACACTATCACCGTTTCCCTTTACTGTGGCAATTGTGCTCGAATCAATGCAATATTAGCCACTTTCAACGCAACATACTGAAGCAAACGGAACTACGCAAGAGATGTTGTTGTGGGCTGAACGCACAGGAGTAGGATTCCAGACTGCAATAGAATCCTACGACTCAGTCGGTACTCTACACAGACCTGTGCGGCATAGCCAATCAGAGTTGTAGTAGGCCTATATGCAAATAGACCATTGCCATATATGGATCTGTGTCATCTACTTTGAACTGGACTGTGTTTACAGCTGTGGTCGTGAGTAGATGCGCTTGTTTTGAGATCAAAGCGAGAGCTGCATGTAGCCACTTAGGCACATTCTGTTCATCTCCTTTACTAGTTAGTGAGTTATTAGCCCAGTTATAGATCATTAGCAGTCAGCAATAGGGGAGTGGTTGCTTCCTACAAGAGCACAAAACGTGGACATTTCTAGACATCTTTAAAATGCCAGTCAGGTAAAGAGTTTGTTTCTGTCTTAAAGGGGCAGTGTTGTATTTCGAGGCAGGCTTGAATAAGCTAAGTAGCCAATAGGCAGAGGGTAGCATAATGTGTCTGATTCTCTGTAATAATGGTATGGGAATAATAATGCATTTTATTTTGTGGTTTCTTGAATCCAACAACACAACAACATTTTCAGTCACCTCCTTGTCTGAAGGACAAATGGATAAACAGGTTCATGTCAAGCTCTGCATGATTTAAAAAAAGTCTCATTGAATGTAGTCCCACATTGAACACCACACATTGGCTGCTACTGTAGGCTGAATGATAGAACAGCTATTTCCATGTTAAAATGTTATGGGATGCATTTTCTCCATTGTTTTTGATGGTAGGCCACTCTGGTAGCTCTACATTATGATCAAATAGCTTGGCCACCATTACAACTGAAACTTAAAGCGGGTACAGCCTCAGTGTTCACAGGGTACAGCCTCAGTGTTCACAGGGTACAGCCTCAGTGTTCACAGGGTACAGCCTCAGTGTTCACAGGTAACGCGCGCTGTTCAAGTTTGCACTCAGCAGACCTGAAATTTGTTCAGTATCGAAACAAATTAGAGGGAACATTGGTTGTGCCCTCTTCTGACCTCTGTTGACCTCGGAAGCTACTCAACATTCTAAAAAACATAGTTAGTTTATAAAGCTCACCCTCTCCACAGCAATACAAGTCCTTCCTAAGAGTTTATAAAGCTCACCCTCTCCACAGCAATACAAGTCCTTCCTAAGGGTTTATAAAGCTCACCCTCTCCACAGCAAAAAAAAGTCCTTCCTAAGAGTTTATAAAGCTCACCCTCTCCACAGCAATAAAAGTCCTTCTTAAGAGTTTATAAAGCTCACCCTCTCCACAGCAAAAAAAGTCCTTCCTAAGAGTTTATAAAGCTCACCCTCTCCACAGCAAAAAAAGTCCTTCCTAAGAGTTTATAAAGCTCACCCTCTCCACAGCAATACAAGTCCTTCCTAAGGGTTTATAAAGCTCACCCTCTCTACAGCAATACAAGTCCTTCCTAAGGGTTTATAAAGCTCACCCTCTCCACAGTAATACAAGTCCTTCCTAAGGGTTTATAAAGCTCACCCTCTCCACAGCAATAAAAGTCCTTCCTAAGAGTTTATAAAGCTCACCCTCTCCACAGCAATAAAAGTCCTTCCTAAGGGTTTATAAAGCTCACCCTCTCCACAGCAATAAAAGTCCTTCCTAAGGGTTTATAAAGCTCACCCTCTCCACAGCAATACAAGTCCTTCCTAAGAGTTTATAAAGCTCACCCTCTCCACAGCAATACAAGTCCTTCCTAAGGGTTTATAAAGCTCACCCTCTCCACAGCAATAAAAGTCCTTCCTAAGGTTTTATAAAGCTCACCCTCTCCACAGCAATAAAACGCCAATGGACCAATTTGATTAGAGGGAAAGCCCAGAGCGATTCTCAGTTAACCACCGTGAACAAGTACGTGTCCCAAATGCACCCTATTCCCTACAAACTGCACTACATGCTCTAGTGAAAACTAGTGCACTATATAGGGAATAGGGTGCCATTTGGAATGCATCCCAAGTATTTTCACCCATGATTTCCCAGGCAAGATCGAGACGGGAGTGTCTTTTCACCTCAAATTACACAATCACATTACTGTGGTGGGGTTACATAATAATGTCCAGCACTAGGACACAACCAGAGTCCCAGGCCCGGCTGAGGACAGAACCAAAGTCCCAGGCCAGGCTGAGGACAGAACCAGAGTCCCAGGCCAGGCTGAGGACAGAACCAGAGTCCCAGGCCAGCCTGAGGACACAACCAGAGTCACAGGCCAGGCTGAGGACACAACCAGAGTTCCAGGCCAGGCTGAGGCCAGAACCAGAGCCAAGCTTGGCCAGGCTGAGGCCAGAACCAGTCCCAGGCCAGGCTGAGGCCAGAACCAGAGTCCCATGCCAGGCTAAGGCCAGAACCAGAGTCCCATGCCAGGCCAGGCTGAGGCCAGAACCAGAGTCCCATGCCAGGCCAGGCTGAGGCCAGAACCAGAGTCCCATGCCAGGCTGAGGCCAGAACCAGAGTCCCAGGCCAGGCCAGGCTGAGGTCAGAACCAGAGCCGGGCCAGGCTGAGGCCAGAACCAGAGTCCCAGGACAAGCCAGGCTGAGGCCAGAACCAGAGTCCCAGGCCAGGCCATGCCAGGCTGAGGCCAGAAGCAGAGTACCAGGCCAGGCTTAGGACCAAACCAGAACCAGAGTCACAGGCCAGGCTGAGGCCAGAACCAGAGTCCCAGGCCAGGCTTAGGACCAAACCAGAACCATAGTCACAGGCCAGGCTGAGGCCAGAACCAGAGTCCCAGGCCAGGCTTAGGACCAAACCAGAACCATAGTCACAGGCCAGGCTGAGGCCAGAACCAGAGCCAGGCCAGGCTGAGGCCAGAACCAGAGTCAGGCCAGGCTGAGGTCAGAACCAGAGCCAGGCCAGGCCAGGCTGAGATTAGAACCAGAGTCAGGCCAGGCTGAGGCCAGAACCATAGTCAGGCCAGGCTGAGGTTAGAACCAGAGTCAGGCCAGGCTGAGGTTAGAACCAGAGTCAGGCCAGGCTGAGGTTAGAACCAGAGTCAGGCCAGGCTGAGGTTAGAACCAGAGTCAGGCCAGGCTGAGGTCAGAACCAGAGTCAGGCCAGGCTGAGGTCAGAACCAGAGCCAGGCCAGGCCAGGCTGAGATTAGAACCAGAGTCAGGCCAGGCTGAGGCCAGAACCATAGTCAGGCCAGGCTGAGGTTAGAACCAGAGTCAGGCCAGGCTGAGGTTAGAACCAGAGTCAGGCCAGGCTGAGGTCAGAACCAGAGTCAGGCCAGGCTGAGGTCAGAACCAGAGCCAGGCCAGGCTGAGGCCAGAACCAGAGCCAGGCCAGGCTGAGGTTAGAACCAGAGTCAGGCCACGCTGAGGCCAGAACCAGAGCCAGGGCAGGCTGAGGTTAGAACCAGAGTCAGGCCAGGCTGAGGTCAGAACCAGAGTCAGGCCAGGCTGAGGCCAGCCACCGAACAGCATGAAGGACAGCAGACCTGGTTTCAAATTAGGGCTGTCCCCGAAAAGAGAAATGTTGGTCGACCAAGATTGGTCGAAATCGATTGATCTACATTTTTAAACGTGTATTTTTCCAAAACAAACAATCAAATCAACTACATTCACTGAGCTTGTCTGATGGTTTAAGCACACCGTTTGATTACATAATTAAGACACACAAATGACTAGAGGAATTCCGACCGCCATTGATTTGATTGTGCCGGGCCTGACTCAGACTGGCTGCGCTTTAAAGAAAAAAAGACAAGCACCCATTGTCTCTCTGTCCTCCCTGCTGCAGCGACCACCACAGAACATCAACAGTGTTCATCACGCTGTCCATGTTGCTGAAGCTGAAACATAATCATAGCCATTTCTGACTGAAAAGTTCTCTTACCGAAATCCCTCATTCCCTATTCCCTCAACCCTTGCTCTCTCTATTATTACAATAGGGCATGACTTATTGCATATCATAATCACGTCAATAAATTGGTTATAAACTCAGATAACCGTAACAGCAAAACGGATGCAGAGGACGTGACAAACCCAAAACAGGGAAATGTTTACTGGTTGTTCAGGAGGGAAAGGGGAAGTCAGATCTGTGGAATATATTTGACTTAGATGTGTAAACTACTGGAGATCCAGATAAAGGAAGGGTAAAGGAACAAGCGCTGGGTGAGTATTATAAGTGCCAAACAGGTGCTGTTAGATTACAATAAACCATTTCTGACCAATATAACCATATACCATTTGAGTAGAACATGTCTTAGTGTGATGGACTGTGCCATCCCCACGGCCTAAACAATGGATTAGTCCACTTAGACAGGCGCAAATCAGAAAGGTGTCATGAACACCATGATAAATATGGAGGTTACTCTACCTCCCAAATATCACTAGTGACCGGTACAGCGTGGGGTACTGAAACCCCATATCACTAGTGACAGGTACAGCGTGGGGTACAGAAACCCCATATCACTAGTGACAGGTACAGCGTGGGGTACTGAAACCCCCATATCACTAGTGACAGGTACAGCGTGGGGTACTGAAACCCCCATATCACTAGTGACAGGTACAGCGTGGGGTACAGAAACCCCCATATCACTAGTGACAGGTACAGCGTGGGATACAGAAACCCTCAAATCACTAGTGACAGGTACAGCGTGGGGTACAGAAACCCCCATATCACTAGTTACAGGTACAGCGTGGGGTACTGAAACCCCATATCACTAGTGACAGGTACAGCATGGGGTACAGAAACCCCCATATCACTAGTGACAGGTACAGCGTGGGATACAGAAACCCTCAAATCACTAGTGACAGGTACAGCGTGGGGTACAGAAACCCCCATATCACTAGTTACAGGTACAGCATGGGGTACAGAAACCCCCATATCACTAGTGACAGGTACAGCATGGGGTACAGAAACCCCCATATCACTAGTGACAGGTACAGCGTGGGGTACAGAAACCCCATATCACTAGTGACAGGTACAGCGTGGGGTACAGAAACCCCCATATCACTAGTGACAGGTACAGCATGGGGTACAGAAACCCCCATATCACTAGTGACAGGTACAGCATGGGGTACAGAAACCCCCATATCACTAGTGACAGGTACAGCGTGGGATACAGAAATCCCCATATCACTAGTGACAGGTACAGCGTGGGATACAGAAACCCCCATATCACTAGTGACAGGTACAGCGTGGGGTACAGAAACCCCCATATCACTAGTTACAGGTACAGCATGGGGTACAGAAACCCCCATATCACTAGTTACAGGTACAGCATGGGGTACAGAAACCCCCATATCACTAGTGACAGGTACAGCATGGGGTACTGAAACCCCCATATCACTAGTGACAGGTACAGCGTGGGGTACTGAAACCCCCATATCACTAGTGACAGGTACAGCGTGGGGTACTGAAACCCCCATATCACTAGTGACAGGTACAGCATGGGGTACATAAACCCCCATATCACTAGTGACAGGTACAGCATGGGGTACAGAAACCCCCAAATCACTAGTGACAGGTACAACGTGGGGTACAGAAACCCCCATATCACTAATGACAGGTCTGGGAAAATAGAAAAAGTGAGATCCTGTATGCAGCGACCAGAGTGAGCTGTAGGAGGCTGGTCCTCAGGGCTCATTTATATGCTGAGCACACACAGCCTAGTGCAGGGACACTCAATGCTGTTTAAACACGCACACACACACACACACACACACACACACACACACACACACACACACACACACACACACACACACACACACACACACACACACACACACACACACACACACACACACACACACAAACCTCAATCCTGTTTACTCTACCTCCCATTAATTTATTCTGCTCTAATTCAACTCTTCACTGAGGCTGTCTGCACACACTCCCCTTCCTTAAATGTGGAAGACACATTTCAGTTGAATGCACTCAGTTGTACAACTGACTAGGTATCCCAATTTCCATTCCTCAATCCTCTCCCCCTCTACTCTCTCCCCTCCTCTCCCTCCCTCCCTCCCTCCCTCCCTCCCTCCCTCCCTCCCTCCCTCCCTCCCTCCCTCCCTCCCTCCCTCCCTCCCTCCCTCTCCACCTCTCTCCCCCTCTACTGTCTCTCTCCTCACACACCTCCCTCCCTCACACCTCTCTTCCTCCCCTCTCTTCCCCTCCCCCAACACAGCAGCACCTGAGTGCTCCTGCCTATCATGCTGGCTCTAGTAGCCAGAGTCCATGGTGGCTCTGCCCTGTCCAGTTGCCCTGGGCTCTGGGTAAACACTGCAGACAGGCAGACTACTGTACTTTCAACAACAAGCCACAGAGCCAGAGTCAGGGAGGGAGGTCTCCAGTGAACTGAAGTAGGTTTGAGCTGGGCTAAACTGGGCTGACACACAAGCATACACACGCAAACGCACACAAACACACACCTGCAGGGGTCTGCATGCTAGGTTGGCTTTGAGCTGCCTTTCTCCACACACACACACACACACACACACACACACACACACACACACACACACACACACACACACACACACACACACACACACACACACACACACTACCCTTCATCCCAGCTTCCTCAGCGTTCCTCTAAAATAACAACATGCCACCCTCCCCTCGGGTTGCCATGGAAACTGCTCCAAGAGGCAAAAAAAGGGGTGATGCTGGAGGTCTTATAGAAAGGGAGAAGAAGACTGCCAGAATAGCAACACACACAGACCTACACACACACAACCAGGCTATAAAGGCTGCCAACACTGACTACTGTATATTGATCTAGCTGCTGTTGTTGACAGATCCACATCCATATCCTTCACATGGAGCTGAAGGACCAGTAGCAGAGTTTAAACACACAATGCTTCAACATATAGAGGGACCTGATGATGATGGTGATGAAGAAGAATATTATGTTTCAAATTCAATACACATTCTGACACAGACATTAGGTGAAACACACATGAAACAACACACACATTAAATGTCCGTTTGAGATCGACACGTACCTGAGTCAAAATGGGAACTGAAGGCAAAACTGGGATTAAAGAACGCTGAAGACATAACCGTCACGGAGAGAGCCACGGACATCCTCTCCTCTTCTTCAGGCTTGAGACGGCAGCAGACAGGGTTTACCAAAATACAACATGGAAATAGATCAGATGTTGACTAAAGCACATTTAGCCGAGGGATTGTATGCTAGTCAAACTAAACGCTGCATTTTAGGCTATTTCTCATTGACACCCTTGAGACGCAGTGCGCGCATCCTTCACATCGGATCAATAAACATATGTTGACAAACATTCCCGTCGGTATTTGTTTTTGAATTTGATACCGCAGGCATTCTCTTGACTGACGGATGATTAAACACGATAGATTGGCATCTCCCGTCCCACGCTTTTCTTCTCAGTCATCCAACCAGTTTGATGATGATGAGCCAGAAAACTGAACACCGCTGCTTTATCGACGTGATTCCGTTATTTAGGCTACATCGTTTTCGGTTTTGTCTCTGACTGTACAAATACCTTGGCATTCGTCCAGTGGCAATCTTACTCTCCAAGTCAAGTTATGCTCTTCCTCTGTCTTTAGAGTAGATCAATGCAACATGATGGAATAGGCTGCACAGAGTTATCCAGAATCCTCGCTATATTCCCTAGGAGATATTCAATACTCATTGCACTATCGGAGCGTCACTTTAGCTGGCGACAGGGGAAGCGCCATCTTGCTTAAGGTGTCCTGTCCTAGTTGATCCTAACTGGAATCTCGCTGACTCGTTTGGGAATATAGCATCAGCACCGTGGTGAAGGGAAAGATGAGGAGGCGAGAAAAGAGGGGGTAGGGAGGTCTGTGTCTCAGAATAGTAATACAACACGTGAACAGGTGGTGCATTGGAATAAGAACGTTATTTCAACCAGTGCAGGACAGGTGTATGTCTGTGTGCGTGATTTAGCTTGCCTGGTACTATGGGATCAATTAATGCAATAGTCCCAAAAGTGCAAACACGACAATGCTCAGTGCAAATCAAGGGCACCTCCATATGCCTTTGACATATGACCATGGTCTGGTCTAATCTCTGGTGGACAAAGTAGGTAACAAAGTAGATAAGATGAGTGTATTACACACATTCATAGGCTTGCAGATATAATCACAGGTTACAGTGAAATTCTTATCCTCTGAGACTGTATGGTACATAGACTGTATGGTACGTAGACTGTATTCTATGTAGACTATGGTACAAAAACTGGATGGTACATAGACGGTATTGTATGTAGACTGTATGGTACATAGACTGTATGGTACGTAGACTGTATTGTATGTAGACTGTATGGTACATAAACTGTATGGTACATAGACGGTATTGTATGTAGACTGTATGGTACATAAACTGTATGGTAACATAGACTGTATGGTACATAGACTGTATGGTACATAGACTGTATGGTACATGGACTGTATGGTACATGGACTGTATGGTAACATAGACTGTATGGTACATAGACTGTATGGTAACATAGACTGTATGGTATGTAGACTGTATGGTACATAAACTGTATGGTAACATAGATTGTATGGTACGTAGACTGTATGGTACATGGACTGTATGGTAACATAGACTGTATGGTAACATAGACTGTATGGCAGATAGACTGTATGGTACATGGACTGTATGGTACATAGACTGTATGGTACATAGACTGTATGGTACATGGACTGTATGGTACCATGACTGTATGGTGACATAGACTGTATGGTGCCTCCCTCTGAGCCTGGTTCCTCTCTAGGTTCCTCCCTCTGAGCCTGGTTCCTCTCTAGGTTCCTCCCTCTGAGCCTGGTTCCTCTCTAGGTTCCTCCCTCTGAGCCTGGTTCCTCTCTAGGTTCCTCCTTCTGAGCCTGGTTCCTCTCTAGGTTCCTCCCTCTGAGCCTGCTACCTCTCTAGGTTCCTCTCTACGTTCCTTCCTCTGAGCCTGCTTCCTCTCTAGGTTCCCCTCTAGGTTCCTCCCTCTGAGCTTGCTTCCTCTCTAGGTTCCTCTCTAGGTTCCTTCCTCTGAACTTACTTCCTCTCTAGGTTCCTTCTTCTGAGCCTGCTTCCTCTCTAGGTTCCTCCCTCTGAGCCTGGTTCCTCTCTAGGTTCCTCTCTAGGTTCCTTCCTCTGAGCTTGCTTCCTCTCTAGGTTCCTCTCTAGGTTCCTTCCTCTGAGCCTGCTTCCTCTCTAGCTTCCTCTCTAGGTTCCTCCCTCTGAGCTTGCTTCCTCTCTAGGTTCCTCTCTAGGTTCCATCCTCTGAGCCTGCTTCCTCTCTAGGTTCCTCTCTAGGTTCCTCCCTTTGAGCCTGCTTCCTCTCTAGGTTCCTCCCTCTGAGCCTGGTTCCTCTCTAGGTTCCTCCCTCTGAGCCTGCTTCCTCTCTAGGTTCCTCTCTAGGTTCCTTCCTTTGAGCTTGCTTCCTCTCTAGGTTCCTTCCTCTGAGCCTGCTTCCTCTCTAGGTTCCTCCCTCTGAGCCTGCTTCCTCTCTAGGTTCCTCTCTAGGTTCCTCCCTCTGAGCCTGCTTCCTCTCTAGGTTCCTTTCTACGTTCGTTCCCAAGTTCCTTCCTTCTGGGGAGGTTTTCCTGCCCAATGTGCTTCTTCTTGTTCTATGGGGTTTTAGTCTGGGTATCTGTAAAGCACTTTGTGACAGCTCCTGATGTAAAAAGGTCTTCATAAAATATGTTTGATTGATTGATCGAATGTTCAGTACATTAAATTAGATGACATTTGTATTCAGTATAGTCTCTACTCAGCCAGTTATAAATAATTGGGGGATGTTTATATTTGTTCTGTTAGACACAGTGTGTAATGAAATGTGTTTTTTGCAAATCCCAACTCCCCTGAGACACCCGCAGGGAGTGGAATCACGGCCAGGGTCGCCATTATACTGAGCCCATTGAGCAATTTGTTTTAAGTGCTTTGTTCAAGGGCACAGCGACAGATTTCCCCCCACCTTGTCGGCTCTGGTATTCAAACCAGCGATATGATGTAGATACAGAAAGTAAACAGCGTAGTCGGTCAATTCTCACAACAACTAAGAGCGTTGAAGCGCGAAGCTCAACCTCTCCGCTCTTTTGATGGCCTGGCTACCACGCTGTACACAGTGTGAAGCGTACCCGTGCACATGCACAGATACTTTGTGTGAGAGTGAAGTGTTTCATCTCGCCCATCTCAATATCTCCGGTGCTGCTCGTGGCAACATCATTTTGCTGAGTCTACCTTTAAAGATAGATAGGATGGAAATGTTGTAACAATAAAACATTTTTTTGTGAAGCAATCAATTGCCACTCCTTTTTGCACACAACAAGCTTCCACTCCCCGCTCTCACAAGGGGGTTCATTACATGTTACCATGTGTTTGTGGATCAACAGAACTGCTGTCACAAGGGGATTCATGGCTTATTTAAGAAGAAATCCTCAACTCTGTTACTTTATTTGACACTTATTAGGCTTTTGTTATAGTCAATTCTGTATTTAACCTCTTGAAATGGGAAAACACGTTGTTTAGGAAGGCGAATATGTGCTATTTATGACAAAATCAAAGTTGTTTTGGACCAAGTTACACTTTTTAATAGGCACCGTTTGTTGGAATGACACAGATCCTAAACTGAGGAAGCATCCAGATATTTTGGACTATGACACCGGCCTCTATTTTACCTTAGGATGCAGGAATCACTCGAAATCATTGGCCACTTTAATACATGGATCACTAGTCACTTTAAATAATTCCACTTTTATAACGTTTACATATCCTACTTTACTCATCTCATATGTATATACTGTATTCTGTACCCTCTACTGCATCTTGCCTATGCCGCACGGCCATCGCTCATCCATATATTTATATGTACATATTCTTATTCATTCCTTTACATTTGTGTGTATAAGGTAGTTGTTGGTGAATTGTTAGATTACTTGTTAGATATTACTGCACTGTCGGAACTAGAAGCACAAGCATTTCGCTACACTCACATTAACATCTGCTAACCATGGGATTTGATTTGATTTGAATGCAAGGCCAATGTTGAGGGTTTGAAGCTGCCATTAGATTTTTTAAAGTGTTCTCTGTTATTAACATTAGATGTTGACATCCGCATAATTTTCAGCATAAGTGAGAAATATGACCTTGTAAGATTCAACTCAATATTAGGAAGGTGTTCTTAATGTTTTGTACACTCAGTGTAGCGCGGCGTCATGCTACAGTGTTTCACATTCTGCATCAGTGATCAGAACAGAGGCTGCAGTTCTGTCAACGTCCACCAGAGGAGGACATAGGGCCACTAATAATGACTCAGGATATACCTACATTAAAGCATGCACAGTTTGGGGCCAGTCAGACCACTGGTTTCAGTCCCACCTAATCTCGCAGGGCCATCCTTCCGTCCCACCGCATAAAAACCTGATGGTTTCATGTCTACTGTCTCTAGTTATCAGAGTTATTCACCAGGGACGTGTTCTCGATCTGACACTGAGTTACAGGCAGTGATGTGTTGCTCCCTTTTTATTTTTTAAAATGTATTTCACCTTTATTTAACCAGGTAGGCTAGTTGAGAAGTTCTCATTTACAACTGCGACCTGGCCAAGATAAAGCACAGCAGTTCGACACATACAACAACACAGAGTTACACATGGAATAAACAAAACATACAGTCAATAATACAGTAGAAAAAGAAAACAAAAAAGTCTATATACAGTGTGTGCAAATGAGGTAAAATGAGGTAAGTTAAGGCAATAAATAGGCCATGGTGGCGAAGTAATTACAATATAGCAATTAAACACTGGAATGGTAGATGTGAAGAAGATGAATGTGCAAGTAGAGATACTGGGGTGCAAAGGAGCAAGATAAATACATAAATACAGTATGGGTGTGAGGTAGACTGGATGGGCTATATACAGATGGGCTATGTACAGGTGCAGTGATCTGTGAGCTGCTCTGACAGCTGGTGCTTAAAGCTAGTGAGGGAGATATGAGTCTCCAGCTTCAGTGACTTTTGCAGTTCGTTCCAGTCATTGGCAGGAGAGAACTGGAAAGAAAGGCGACCAAAGGAGTAATTGGCTTAGGGGGTGACCAGTGAGATATACCTGCTGGAGTGAGTGCTACGGATGGGTGCTGCTATGGTGACCAGTGAGCTGAGATAAGGCGGGGCTTTCCCTAGCAGAGACTTGTAGATGACCTGGAGCCAGTGGGTTTGGCGACGAATATGAAGCGAGGGCCAGCCAATGAGAGTGTACAGGTTGCAGTGGTGGGTTGTATACGGGGCTTTGGTGACAAAATGGATGGCACTGTGATAGACTGCATCCAATTTGTTGAGTAGAGTGTTGGAGGCTATTTTATAAATGACTTACGAGGGTGCATCCAATTTGTTGAGTAGAGTGTTGGAGGCTATTTTATAAATGACTTACAATGTTTTACGAGGGTATGTTTGGCAGCATGAGTGAAGGATGCTTTGTTGTGAAATAGGAAGCCGATTCTAGATTTAATTTTGGATTGGAGATGCTTGATGTGAGTTTGGAAGGAGAGTTTACAGTCTAACCAGACACCTCGGTATTTGTAGTTGTCCACATATTCTAAGTCAGAACCATCCGGAGTAGTGATGCTTGACGTGCGGGCAGGTGCGGGCAGTGATCGGTTGAAGAGCATGCATTTAGTTTTACTTGCATTTAAGAGCAGTTGGGGATCTCAGACGATACGAAAGAGAGGTTGAACAGGCTAGTAATAGGGGTTGCAACAATTTCGACAGATAATTTTAGAAAGTGAGGGTCCAGATTGTCTAGCCCGGCTGATTTGTACGGGTCCAGATTTTGCAGCTCTTTCAGAACATCAGCTATCTGGATTTGGGTGAAAAAGAAATGGGGGAGGCTTGAGCGAGTTGCTGTGGGGAGTGCAGGGCTGTTGACCGGAGTAGGGGTAGCCAGGTGGAAAGCATGGCCAGCCGTAGAAAAATGCTTATTGAAATTCTCAATTATAGAAGATTTATCGGTGGTGACAGTGTTTCCTAGCCTCAGTGCAGTGGGCAGCTGGGAGGAGATGCTCTTATTCTCCATGGACTTTACAGTGTACCAGAACTTTTTTGAGTTTGTGCTACAGGATGCACATTTCTGCTTGAAAAAGCTAGCCTTAGCTTTCCTAACTGCCTGTGTATATTGGTTCCTAACTTCCCTGAAAAGTTGCATATCCCGGGGGCTATTCGATGCTAATGCAGAACGCCACAGGATGTTTTTGTGCTGGTCAAGGGCAGTCAGGTCTGGAGAGAGGATCGCCGAGCTCTTGGTTTAAAACAGCAGCGGTGTATTTAGAGGGCAAATTGGTTAGGATAATATCTATGAGGGTGCCCATGTTTACGGATTTGGGGTTATACCTGGTGGGTTCATTGATAATTTGTGTGAGATTGAGGGCATCAAGTTTAGATTGTAGGATGGCCGGGGTGTTAAGCATGTCCCAGTTTGGTCACCTAACAGCACGAGCTCTGAAGATAGATGGGGGGCAATCAGTTCACATATGGAGTCCAGGGCAAAGCGGGGGGCAGAGGGTGGTCTATAGCAAGTGGCAAGGGTGAGAGACTTGATTCTGGAGAGGTGGATGAAGTAGAAGCTCAAATTGTTTGGGTACAGAACAGGATAGTAATACAGAACTCTACAGGCTATCTCTACAGTAGATTGCAACACCGCCCCCTTTGGCAATTCTATCTTGTCGGAAAATATTATAGTTATGGACGGACATGGATGGACATTTCAGGGGTTTTGGTGGTCTTCCTGAGCCAGGATTCAGACACGGCTAAGACATCCGGGTTGGCAGAGTGTGCTAGGGCAGTGAATAAAACACACTTAGGGAGGACGCTTCTAATGTTAACATGCACGAAACCAAGGCGTTCTCCCCCAGGACACACCTGCTTCCCCTCCCCTCTCCTTATTTATAGCTTCATGTAAATAAGATGGGGGGGGGGGTCTGCAGGTGCCCAGAGAACTGAAACTGAGAATACGTCCCAAATGGCACTTTATTCCCTTAACAGTGCACTACTTTTGACAAGGGCCCTATAAAGGACAATGGGCTCTGGTAAAAAGTAGTGCACTATATTGGCATCCCCAGGCACTTCATATACCTGCTCTGGGGGGGACTGAGATACTCATTGTTCTAGACCTGCTCTGAGGGGGGACCTCTGTGGTGAACGATTAAATATAAACATCATGGATTATATTATGGAGGAGGGTAGAGGATATGTGGTGATTAATATAAACATCATGGATTATATAATGGAGGAGGGTAGAGGATATGTGGTGATTAATATAAACATCATGGATTATATAATGGAGGAGGGTAGAGGATATGTGGTGATTAATATAAACATTATGGATTATATAATGGAGGAGGGTAGAGGATATGTGGTGATTAACATAAACATCATGGATTATATAATGGAGGAGGGTAGAGGATATGTGGTGATTAATATAAACATCATGGATTATATAATGGAGGAGGGTAGAGGATATGTGGTGATTAATATAAACATCATGGATTATATAATGGAGGAGGGTAGAGGATATGTGGTGATTAATATAAACATCATGGATTATATAATGGAGGAGGGTAGAGGATATGTGGTGATTAATATAAACATCATGGATTATATAATGGAGGAGGGTAGAGGATATGTGGTGATTAATATAAACATTATGGATTATATAATGGAGGAGGATAGAGGATATGTAGTGATTAATATAAACATTATGGATTATATAATGGAGGAGGGTAGAGGATATGTGGTGATTAATATAAACATTATGGATTATATAATGGAGGAGGGTAGAGGATATGTGGTGATTAATATAAACATTATGGATTATATAATGGAGGAGGGTAGAGGATATGTAGTGATTAATATAAACATCATGGATTATATAATGGAGGAGGGTAGAGGATATGTGGTGATTAATATAAACATCATGGATTATATAATGGAGGAGGGTAGAGGATATGTGGTGATTAACATAAACATCATGGATTATATAATGGAGGAGGGTAGAGGATATGTGGTGATTAATATAAACATTATGGATTATATAATGGAGGAGGGTAGAGGATATGTGGTGATTAATATAAACATCATGGATTATATAATGGAGGAGGGTAGAGGATATGTGGTGATTAATATAAACATCATGGATTATATAATGGAGGAGGGTAGAGGATATGTGGTGATTAATATTAACATCATGGATTATTTAATGGAGGAGGACAGAGGATATGTGGTGATTAATATTAACATCATGGATTATGGATAATCCATGGATTATGGATAATCCTAATTTGAGTTAGTTTATCATACTGGCCCTTTACTTAAATAGTTGGGACACATTTAAAGTGACTTGTAGGTCAGTTTGCTTAGAGTAAAGATCAATAATTATAATAGTATTATTAGAACTGTGGAAGTCTGTTAACCCCCAGACATGTCAATCAACTATGAGAGTAGCTGGTGATAGGTTAACTGTAGAGGCCCCTCCCTCTGGTCCTCCCTGTATGTTTCCTTATAGGTGGGTCCTGCAGCCTCTCCTCACACTCCAACCCTACTCATCTCTCAGCTGGACAGTAAGGGCCGTTCACACCACACACTGACAACATGCTGGGGACACTCTGCACTCTCATCACTGCTCTAACATGTAAGGAGTCTGACTTCCTGGAGGTTTTACTTCCTGTTTTATTAATAATGAGTCTGTATGTTTCTCTTTACTACATGTCATCTTCTTATTTCCCAGGTGTCAGTGGTGTGACTGTGGTGACACAGAAGCCTCCTGTTGTAACGGTGAGGAAAGGAGAGACAGCCTCTCTGGACTGTAACCTGGGGACTGTTCAGGATAGTGCTGCTCGTTGGTATAAACAGGTTCCAGGAGGAGTTCCTCAGTACGTCTTAAGGTTCTACCGTGGCAATAGTGCTCCTACCTATGGCTCTGGTTTCTCCTCTCCTAAATTCACATCTGATCATCAGTCTGAATCAGATTATCGTTTGATTATCAATACTGTGGAGGAGACAGACTCAGCAGTGTATTACTGTCAGACATATGATGCCTCTGTTAAAGAGCACGTATCACAGTGATATACACCATGACAAAAACCTCCTCACCAAACACACTCACTTCTGCTTTCAGATGTTCTGAATATAGACACTAACTGAATGTCAAGTCATCCTGAACCAGTGTGTCTGCAGTAGGAGAACATTCCATGCTTGTGTTTTACACAAAACCCTTCACACATTTACTAGAATGTTGTCATTAACAATTACACCTAGTTGTCACAAAGCATGAATGATAAAGTGGAATTCCAGAAGGTTCAGTCCTAACAGAAGACTCCATGTATCAGATAACCTCCATGATAGTCAGTCCCCTGGTTTACAGTAGAGACGTATTACATCAACAGTCATTTAGTGATGTACTGTTAGTTCAGAACCCCACTATCAGGTCCAGATAACATTATTGTAATGTTATTATCTATATAATGACATGCTGATTTCAGTAAGCTTACAAACATAACTCACATGAAACAAAATACTGCTATTTTCAGTGTAACCAAAATGATCCCATATGGTTTTTGTTAGTCCAATATAAAATATGTAGATATTTTTGATAGTTGAACAGTTACAGTAATTTAAATTGATCAGAAGTCCATCCTCTCAGAAGCTGATAGGCTGAGATATAGAGGCCCCTCCCTCTGTTGTTCCCTGTCTGTCTCCTTATAGGTGGGTCCTGCAGCCTCTCCTCTCCTCACACTCCAATCCTGCTCATCTCTCAGCTGGACAGTAAGGGCCGTTCACACCACACACAGACAACATGCTGGGGACACTGCACTCTCATCACTGCTCTAACATGTAAGGAGTCTGACTTCCTGGAGATTTTACTTCCTGGTTTATTGATAATGAGTCTGTATGTTTCTCTTTACTACATGTCGTCTGCTTATTTCCCAGGTGTCAGTGGTGTGACTGTGGTGACACAGAAGCCTCCTGTTGTGACAGTGAGCAAAGGAGACACGGCCACTCTGGACTGTAACCTGGGGACTGTTGATAACAGAGACGGGCACTCTGAACTGTAACCTGGGAACTGTTGATAATAGAGACGGCCACTCTGGACTGTAACCTGGGGATTGTTGATAATAGAGATGGCCACTCTGGACTGTAACCTGGGAACTGTTGATAATAGAGACGGCCACTCTGAACTGTAACCTGGGAACTGTTGATAATAGAGACGGCCACTCTGGACTGTAACCTGGGGACTGTTGATAATAGAGATGGCCACTCTGGACTGTAACCTGGGAACTGTTGATAATAGAGACGGCCACTCTGAACTGTAACCTGGGGACTGTTGATGATAGAGATGGCCACTCTGGACTGTAACCTTGGGACTGTTGATAATAGAGACGGCCACTCTGAACTGTAACCTGGGGACTGTTGATAATAGAGACGGCCACTCTGAACTGTAACCTGGGAACTGTTGATAATAGAGACGGCCACTCTGGACTGTAACCTGGGGACTGTTGATAATAGAGATGGCCACTCTGGACTGTAACCTGGGGACTGTTGATAATAGAGACGTCCACTCTGAACTGTAACCTGGGGACTGTTGATAATATTGCTGGTTGGTATAAACAGGTTCCAGGAGGAGTCCCTCAGTACGTGTTAAGGTGGTACCACACTGGTTGGACCTCTGTAGAATATGGTTCTGGTTTCTCCTCTCATAAATTCACATCTAATCATCAGTCTAAATCGGATTATTGTTTGATTATTAACAATGTGGAGGAGACAGACTCAGTATTGTATTACTGTCAGACTCAAAATGACTCTACTATCACAGTGATAAACACCATGACAAAAACCTCCCCAAATACACTCACTTCTGCTTCATGTGTGGCAGAGGGTTGAACTCTAAGAAACATCAGTTGGTCAGTGATTATTATAACAATATATACATGTCACAATGGGAGATCTGGAAATGGAAGAACCATTCATTCCTACATGTCAAAAAGATTATAAGAAGACATTGTCTGAAAGGAAACTGATGTTGTCTCTCTTGTTGTGATCATCATCATCATCATCATCATCATCATCATCATCATCATCATCATCATCATCATCAGGTCAAAACTGCATCATATGGATATTGCTTTAACTGGAGGACCAGACACCAACAGCAGAATATGATGCTATACTATATAATGTTACTTTGTGGAGAGGAACTCTAGAAAAACCTGAGATGTTTGTAGAGAGAGTGAAGCTCTGTCTAAATGGGATGTTTCAGTTCCTGTCCTCTCAGTAGAGAGAGTGAAGCTCTGTCTGAATGGGATGTTTCAGTTCCTGTCCTCTCAGTAGAGAGAGTGAAGCTCTGTCTGAATGGGATGTTTCAGTTCCTGTCCTCTCAGTAGAGAGAGTGAAGCTCTGTCTGAATGGGATGTTTCAGTTCCTGTCCTCTCAGTAGAGAGAGTGAAGCTCTGTCTGAATGGGATGTTTCAGTTCCTGTCCTCTCAGTAGTGAGAGTGAAGCTTTGTCTGAATGGAATGTTTCAGTTCAGGTCCTCTCAGTAGAGAGAGTGAAGCTCTGTCTGAATGGAATGTTTCAGTGCAGGTCCTCTCAGTAGAGAGAGTGAAGCTCTGTCTGAATGGGATGTTTCAGTTCCTGTCCTCTCAGTAGAGAGAGTGAAGCTCTGTCTGAATGGGATGTTTCAGTTCCTGTCCTCTCAGTAGAGAGAGTGAAGCTCTGTCTGAATGAGATGTTTCAGTTCCTGTCCTCTCAGTAGTGAGAGTGAAGCTCTGTCTGAATGGATGCTTCAGTTCCTGTCCTCTCAGTAGTGAGAGTGAAGCTCTGTCTGAATGGGATGTTTCAGTTCCTGTCCTCTCAGTAGAGAGAGTGAAGCTCTGTCTGAATGGGATGTTTCAGTTCCTGTCCTCTCAGTAGAGAGAGTGAAGCTCTGTCTGAATGGGATGTTTCAGTTCCTGTCCTCTCAGTAGAGAGAGTGAAGCTCTGTCTAAATGGGATGTTTCAGTTCCTGTCCTCTCAGTAGAGAGAGTGAAGCTCTGTCTGAATGGGATGTTTCAGTTCCTGTCCTCTCAGTAGAGAGAGTGAAGCTCTGTCTAAATGGGATGTTTCAGTTCCTGTCCTCTCAGTAGTGAGAGTGAAGCTCTGTCTGAATGGGATGTTTCAGTTCCTGTCCTCTCAGTAGAGAGAGTGAAGCTCTGTCTGAATGGGATGTTTCAGTTCCTGTCCTCTCAGTAGAGAGAGTGAAGCTCTGTCTGAATGGGATGTTTCAGTTCCTGTCCTCTCAGTAGAGAGAGTGAAGCTCTGTCTGAATGGATGTTTCAGTTCCTGTCCTCTCAGTAGAGAGAGTGAGGAGGTTATTGTACGGCCGTGTATACAAACTGAATCACTGTGGTATTCGGACCAGGAACCAAGCTCATTGTTACTGGTGAGTACCCTTCTAATGTTTTCATCTACAGAATAGGTTTTGTTTCTACTATAGTGTTGGTCAGATATGTTTTATGTTTTAATTCATAAAATGTTAATTATATTTACTGACTTAATATTTTGCACCAGCTTAAATCCTTTATGTTGTTTGTAAATTGTTTAAAAAAAAATTATGTCCAGAAACATTTTGATGACTGTGTTAATGTCTCTGGTTGGTCTGCTCTGTTCATGTTCAATCATGAATATCTTGTGTTTCTGTTGTCTGTATAACTCAATGTAAAGGAGACATTTCATCTCAAAGGGTTTCATCGAGATCAAATTCTCAGAATATACATTAAACTTCTTATGGCTGCAAGCCCGACACCGGTACACTTATGACAACAGCCAGCTCAAGTGCAGGGCGCGAAATTCAAAATATATATTTTTTAAATATTTAACTTTCACACATTAACAAGTCCAATACAGCAAATGAAAGGTACACATCTTGTGAATCCAGCCAACATGTCCGATGTTTAAAATGTTTTACAGCGAAAACAGCACGTATATTTATGTTAGCTCACCACCAAATACAAAAAAGGACAGACATTTTTCACAGCACAGGTAGCATGCACAAAGCCAACCTAACTAACCAAGACCCAACCAAACTAACCAACAAACAACTTCATCAGATGACCGTCTTATAACATGTTATTCAATAAATCTATGTTTTGTTCGAAAAATGTGCATATTTCAGGTATAAATCATAGTTTACATTGCAGCTACAATCAGAAATTGCACTGAAAGCAGCCAGAATAATTACAGACACCAACGTCAAATACCTAATTACTCATCATAAAACATTTCTGAAAAATACATAGTGTACAGCAAATGAAAGACAGGCATCTTGTGATTCCAGCCAATATTTCCGATTTATTAAGTGTTTTACAGCGAAAACACAATATAGCGTTTTATTAGCTTACCACAATAGCCAGAAACACAAGCCATTTCCCAGCAGTAAAAGTTAGCGATCGTAACAAACCAGTAAAAGATATATAATTTTTGACTAACCTTGATATTCTTCATCAGATGACAGTCCTATAACATCAGGTTATACATACACTTATGTTTTGTTCGAAAATGTGCATATTTAGAGCTGAAATCAGTGGTTATACATGTTGCTATCGTAGCTACTTTTTCCACAACGTCCGGATATTTTTCTGACACTTTTTCTGACACACATATTCTGACCAAATAGCTATTCATAAACATAACAAAAAAATACATGTTGTATAGGAAATGATAGATCCATTAGTTCTTAATGAAATCGCAGTGTTAGAATTCAAAAAAATAACTTCATTACGACATCCAGCTTCGGTATAGCTAGAGTACCCAAAAGTTGGGCGCCGACGACTAGTTCACATGTACGACAGATATATGAAATAGCATCATAAAATGTTTCTTACTTTTGCTGATCTTCGTGCCACTTGGCAAGCACACTTGCCAAGTGGCACGAATCTCTCCATCGTCAACAAAGTCAGAGAACGGAACACGGCAAAACTCCCAAAAAAATTTCAATAATCTGATTAAACTATATTGAAAAAACATGCTTTACGATGATATGGCCACATGTATCAAATAAAATCAAAGCCGGAGATAGTAGTCGCCTATAACGGCAGCTAAACAGAAGGCAAATCCAGGTACCTCCTCGCGCTCTCCAGAAAACAGGAAATGGGGGACACGTCATACAAAGAGCTTGTATTCCACTTCAGACCAAGATAAACACTCAATTTCTTCTCTCACCGCCTCTTGACATCCAGGGGAAGGTCTATGAAGTGCATGTATACTAATACGTATCATGCCCATTTATAGGCAGGAAGTAGAACAGAGCCTCGATTTCAGACTTTCCACTTCCTGGTCAGGAAGTTTGTGCCAAATGAGTTCTGTTTGACTCACAGATATAATTCAAACGGTTTTAGAAACTAGAGAGTGTTTTATATCCAATAGTAATAATAATATGCATATTGTACGAGCAAGAATTGAGTACGAGGCCGTTTGAAATGGGCACCTTTTATCTGGCTACTCAATACTGCCCCTGCAGCCCAAACAGGTTAATTAGGGATTGGCGTTCCGCTAGCGGAACACCTCTCACATTCCACTGAAAAGGCAGAGCGCGAAATTCAAAAAATATTTTTTAGAAATATTTAACTTTCACACATTAACAAGTCCAATACAGCTAATGAAAGATCCACATCTTGTGAATCCAGCCAACATGTCCGATTTTTTAAATGTTTTACAGGGAAAACACAATATATATTTATGTTAGCTCACCACCAAATACAAAGAAGGACAGACATTTTTCACAGCACAGGTGGCATGCACAAAGCCAACCTAACTAACCAAGAACCAACCAAACTAACCTAGAAACAACTCCCTCAGATGACAGTCCTATAACATGTTACACAATAAATCTATGTTTTGTTCAAAAAATGTGCATATTTGAGCTATAAATCAGTTTTACATTACTGCTACCATCATAGCTACAGTCAGAAATAGCACGGGAGTAGCCAGAGTAAATACAGACACCAACGTCAACTACCTAATTACTCATCATAAAACATTTCAGATAAATATATGGTGGATAGTAAATGAAAGACAAAGATCTTGTGAATAAAGCCAATATTTCCGATTTTTGAAGTGTTTTACAGCGAAAACACAATATATCGTTATATTAGCTTACTACAATAGCTATAACACAACAGCATTGATTGAAGGCAAACGTTAGCGATAGCACAGTTTGACAGATATATGAAATCGCATCCCAAATTGGGTCCTTATCTTTGTTGATCTTCCATCAGAATGTTGTACAAGGGGTCCTTTGTTCAGAAGCGTCTTTGTTTGGATCCAGAACGAACTATTTCCCTCTTGAATTAGCAAGCACACTGGCCGTGCGGCGCTAACCTCTCCTTCTTGAAGAAATTCCTCCAACGCATCACGTCTAAAGTCCCGAAAAAATTGAAATACTATAATTAAACTATATTGAAAAAACATACTTTAGGATGATATTGTGACATGTATCAAATAAAATCGAAGCCGGAGATCATATTCATCTATAACGACGGTTTTCCAGGAGGCGATTCCAGGTCCAACTTCGCGCCTTCCAACAAAAAATAAATGGCAACCTCTCACTCCAAGAGGGTGTATTCAATCCCAGAACGAGATAATCAAGTGATTTCTGCTCTCACTTCCGCATGACACCCAGGGGAAGGCGTATGGCGAGTTTCTACAGTCATAAGTGACATGCCCTTTTATAGACAAGCTCTTGAAGAGAGACCTCGATTTTGGAAATCTCACTTCCGGATAGGAAATGGGCTGTAAAAAGAGTTCTGTTTCACTTAGAGAAATAATTAGAACTGTTTTAGAAACTAGAGAGTGTTTTCTATCCAATATTAATAATAATATGCATATTGTACGAGCAAGAATTGAGTAGGAGGCCGTTTAAATTTTGAACGATTTTCCCCAAAAGTGACAACAGCACCACCTGTCCTTAACAGGTTTCCATAAACCTACCTTGCTTCCCCAACATGAGATTTGACAGGATACTTACAGATTCCCCACATTAATACGGCAGTTCTGTTGATCCACAAATACATGTTACAATAATAATAAATCATGACATTCTCCATTCAGCTTCCATCCAACAAAACGTTGGGTCTAACTGCTATGTTAAGCCTGACTCTTTTATCATTCTGTGTCTAGATAAGGCAGTATTGCGCACTTTCATTAATAAAAGGAACAAAGAAAATAGGCTATAAACATCAATTACAAGACCAAGTAACGCTGAGAATGATCATAGATATCATCTGAGAACTCTATCATAAAGTTAGCCTATGGATTATAGTAACTGTTACCACAACACATGTAGGCTGAAATGCAAGTGACTTTGCTTATTTACCTACCTTCCACAAAATTGAGGCTGCATGACTTTCCAAGGCCAGCGATGCAAGGACATCCAGCCGTCTCTACGGATCCGTTATTGGATACAAGTACCCAAGCAGAGTGGTAGGAGCTGATTGATTGGCTGGGCTGAACATCAGCCTTCAAAAATACCAATCCTTTTCCCTCCTCCTGGTGAAGAAGAACTCGGCCCACCTTACCACTGTGGAGGTACTGATAGGCCTTTTTCATAGTGGAACCATCCGCTCCCAAGGAGAGCACCAAGTAATTAAGATTGTCCCCATAAGTCATTTCATTCACCCAATTATTAATCGTGGATGGATGGGGTACGGTGATACCATCCGACCTCCGAAGAGCCATTTGTGTGTGTTCCCAAATGTGAGCCATGTTTTGTTTTTGTTTATTTGTTAAAATGTGTTAATGATGCACGTTTGTTAATTATTAGCTAGCCACCGCTCTGAGGTAATTCACTAGCATTGAAGGTAGTTGTAAAACGGAAACACAATCGCGTTCGAATGGAACTGGGTCAAGTGGGCGGGGCTACATAAGGCCAATAACTGCCTTAATTTTGCCGGACCCCAGGAAGAGCTAATGGGGATCCATAATAAATACAAATACCTTAAATACAAATACAAATACATGAGTTAAAGTACTATTCATATGATGCAGTCTTTATATGATGATGATGGTGGATGTGATGATGGTTGTGATGATGATGATGATTATGATGATGGTGATGATCACAACAAGAAAGACAACATTCATTTCCTTTCAGACAATGTCTTCTTATAATCTTTTTGACGTGTAGGGATGGATGGTTCCTCCATTTCCAGATCTCCCATTGTGACATGTATATATTGTTATAATAATCACTGACCAACTGATGTTTCTTAGAGTTCACCCACTGCCACGCATGAAGCAGAAGTGAGTGTATTTGGTGAGGAGGTTTTTGTCATGGTGTATATCACTGTGATACGTACGCAAAAGGAGAGTCATTTCGAGTCTGACAGTAATACACTGCTGAGTCTGCCTCCTCCACCTTACTGATTATAAACTGATAATCCTTATCAGACGTGGCTTTAGATGTGAAACTATCAGAGGAGAAACCAGATCCATATTTGTCAGGAGAGGAAGAGGTAGAGCTTCCCCATCTATGGTAAAACCTTAACACATATTGAGGTGCTCCTCCTGGAACCTGTTTAAACCAGTTTACATAATTGCCTTCCCCTTTGGTAATGTCACAGTGAAAGTGGCAGTCCCCTTTGTACTGACAGTCAGTACTGCAGGTGTCTGTATCACTGCTTTCTGGCAACTGACATCTGTGGGAATGAAACACAGAATTTACGACATGTTATCATACATGAATGTACAACTTCTATTGAAATCTTTAGATTCAGATTGAACATACAGTAAATCCTTACATGTTAGAGCAGTGATGAGAGTGCAGAGTGTCCCCAGCATGTTGTCAGTGTGTGGTGTGAACGGCCCTTACTGTCCAGCTGAGAGATGAGCAGGGTTGGAGTGTGAGGAGAGGCTGCAGGACCCACCTATAAGGAGACAGACAGGGAGGACCAGAGGGAGGGGCCTCTATATCTCACCCTATCAGCTTCTGAGAAGATGGACTTCTGATACATTTAAATGACTGTAACTATTATATTATTAAAAATATATATATTTTATATTGGACTAACAAAAACCATGTGTGATCATTTTGGTTACACTGAAAAGAGCAGTAATTAGTTTCATGTGATTTGTGTTGGTAAGTTTCCTTAAAATCAGCATATGTATAATTGCCACGCCCTGACCATAGATTGCTTTGTATGTTTCTATGTTTTGTTTGGTCAGGGTGTGATGTGGGTGGGCATTCTATGTTGTATGTCTAGGTTGTCTATTTCTGTGTTTGGCCTAGTATGGTTCCCAATCAGAGGCAGGTGTCAGTCGTTGTCTCTGATTGGGAGCCATATTTAGGTAGCCTGTTTTTCTTTGTGTTTTGTGGGTGGTTGTATCCTGTGATAGTGTTTTCACCATACGGGACTGTTTCGGGTTGTTTGTTTTGTATTTTTGTTATTTCGTTCAGTGTTCTGTTTGATTGATTAAATATATCATTATGGACACTTACCACGCTGCATATTGGTCCGTTCCTTGCTACTCCTCCTCAGACGAAGAGGACGAAACCCGTTACAATAATAATAACATAATGATCATATTATCTGGACCTGATAGTGGGGTTCTGAACTAACAGTACATCACTAAATGACTGTTGATGTAATACGTCTCTACTGTAAACCAGGGGACTGACTATCATGGAGGTTGTCTGATACATGGAGTCTTCTGTTAGGACTGAACCTTCTGGAATATCACTTTATCATCCATGCTTTGTGACAACTAGGTGTAATTGTTAATGACAACATTCTAGTAAATGTGTGAAGGGTTTTGTGTAAAACACAAGCATGGAATGTTCTCCTACTGCAGAGACACTGGTTCAGGATGACTTGACATTCAGTTAGTGTCTATATTCAGAACATCTGAAAGCAGAAGTGAGTGTCTTTGGTGAGGACAGGGAGGAGCAGGGGGAGGGGCATCTTCAGTTAACCTATCACCAAGCCAGGGAGTACCAGAGGGAGGGGCCTCTGCAATCAACCTACCACCAGTTACTTTCATTGTTGATTGTTATTAATATTTTTCATTGTATTTCTCTGATTGGTCAAAGTAACCAGATTATATGAGAGACCAACTATTATTCTCATTGCTCTACATGAGATCCTGTCTTCTTCACTGACTCATATTCTACCTCAATCAAATCATAACTGGAGTTTAATATCCTATACTAGTTTTACACAAGACCAACATATTGATGAGGTACTTAGGATGTCTCCCTATTCCCTTTATAGTGCACTACTGTTGACCAGAACCCAATGGGCCTTTATCAAAAGTAGTGCACTATAAATGGAAAAGAGTGCCATTTGGGACACATTTTCAGTTTCAGTCCACTCCTCTGGTCACCTGCAGACCCCCCCCCACACACAGTTCTGAGAGGAGATAAAATAACCTCTTAATTTGCATGAAGCTATAAAAAGGAGAGGAGGAGGAGGGGGGGAGCAGGTGTGTTCTGGGGGAGAAGGGGAACAACACATCACTGCCTGTAACTCAGTGTCAGATCTAGAACACGTCCCTGGTGAATGACTCTGATAACTAGAGACAGTAGACATGAAACCATCAGCTGGTCTTTGGGTGGGACTGAAACCAGTGGTCTACAGACAGCTGTTCCTGTTGTAATGTACATGTAGATCTTTCCTCAGTCATTATTGGTGGCCGTATGTCCTCCTCTGGTGGACGTTGACAGAACTGCAGCCTCTGTTCTGATCACTGATGCAGAATGTGAAACACAGCATGACATGACTCTCTATATCATGGGTGTCAAACTCTGGCCCGCGGGCCAAATTTGGCCCGCGGGGTAATTATATTTGGCCCGCGAGACAATACCAAATTACTACTAGAGCTGGCCCGCCGGTATTATACAGCGCATTCACCGCTAATACTACGAATCCCATAATGAACTGCTGTTGTTTTCGCGCGACAATCAGGACAGGACCCAGAAACGCCCTCTCCTCTGTGACAGTAGTCATAGCAACATAGACGCTACGCTATTGATGAACTAGCATCCAAGAAGAGATGCCAGGTATCTGGCTTGGGCACATCAGATTAGATCAGTGTGCAATAATTCACGTTTTCTTTGTGCACTTTTTCTTGCTACAAGGCATGGGCTTGAATGGTTGATTGATTTATTATCATTTTATTTGTAAAATTATTAGCCAGTGGAAAAAGTTTTTGGTATTTAAATCAGAAGGCTGCAAATAGAAAAGAGGCATACGATTTTTATTTAAATTGTATTTATTTAATAAATGAATGCCATTGATGTGTTTTTTCATTTGAAATTCGATTTTGCATGTCTCCACTATTAAATTATATATTGTATGGTAATAAGCGATGCTTGTTCCATATTCAATGTTAAAGCAAAACTTGTTTGGGTCCATATTAAAAGGTTCATTTGTTCAATGTTGGCCCGCGACTTTGTTCAGGTTTTACATTTTGGCCCACTGGGTATTTGAGTTTGACACCCCTGCTCTATATGTTGGACCAATCCTAACTTCCACTTAGTAAGGGGATACTTTACCAGCCATTCTAATTTTGGCAATGAGGCCCTTTATATACTTCCCCATAGTCAGATGGACTTGTTCATACCATTTGTATTTCTCTGTGTCCAGTTTGAAGGAAGTTATTTAGTTAGTTTAGTCAGTCAATGTTAACTAGCGTTTCCCATAGACTTCCAGTCATTGTGCGATCTTCATCTGACTCTGGGGAAGAAGATAAAGGACCTCATTGAGTGTTTACTCAGTCATGGATTGATGTCAATGGGAGACTAAGTGAAGACCAGACCTATACAGTTGTAATAATGCTGAAATGATACTGAGTCCAACATCCAATGTTAATACTAGAGAACAGTCAACTGTTAGGTCATCTCTGGTTGGTCAGAATCCTTCTTATGATAATAAAGCAGGTAAGGATTCTGGGCTTCTCTGTCTTGGTTCAATTTAAACAGTCATTATCCAGATTCACAATCATTTAGTGCTGCTAACACTGATGTTCATCAACATGCTCAAATACAAACACTTGTTCTTTAGAATGTTCTTTATTTAATATCCACAATACAGCAAAGCTCTAACTATTCCTCTATTATACATCTGCAAAGCAACCCATTTCAAATATAAAAAGTCTACTTATCATATAGTCTATGATATCAGTGTGATTAGCTATTTATCTTTTATGGAACATCATGTATATATGCAGGTTAAACTTCTAATGCATTAACAATATCTTGAAAAGTGATGTAGAAAATCAAATGGACATTACAATGGTTCTCAGGCTATTCAGTGCTGCATACAGACTTCTTGATGTCTTTCTCAGCGAACTTGGAGCCCGCGGTGACTTTACATGAGAACACTTTGTCCTGGTTCCATTCTGACGTGTCAACGGTCAGACAGCTGCTGAGTTGGAACGTCTTGTCGGCTTGCGGCACCGGGCCACTCGTTGCGATGCCGCCGGTGACCGGATTCCCTCCCGCGGTCCAGCTGACATCAGCGTAGCCCATGGCCATCTGACTGGCCAGACACACCAGGGTGACTTTGCTGGACTTCAACTCATCGCTGGACGGAGGGAAGATGGTCAAGACAGGCGGAGGGAGGGTAGAGTCTGGACCAATGGAATGAGCAGAATAAATATTACACTAAATCATTTGATATGTTAGTAGAATGAAACAGGGTTGTGTGATTATACTGTAGAATAAAAAATACAACGTTTTCTCAAAGGCTACAAACAATTAACATGTTGGGATCATAAATGAAAAGGCACTAAAACCATGTAATTCTATAGTTACATATTACTCATATGTCTGTTTGTAGCTGGACTTATTTAGAAACTTTCTAAGTAACTCTCCATGTGTGACTTTTCAGAGGTGAAGCAGATTTCTGTGCAAGTGGATAATGAGTTCAGATCTCTAAGTTTAAACATAATCAAGTAGTCAGATGTTCTGAATGAGGGATAAAATCAAACATATATCCTACTACTAGTCAACCAGCAAACAGAGTCACCAACTGTAATGTAGTAGCCTGCAATGTAATGAAGCATGTAGCAACATTGTGTGTAACTACCATATACATGGTCTTATCATTATTTAATATAACGTGGGACCAACATTTTAAAGGTTCATACCACTTTATGTAGACTTCACATTCAAATCTACCTCTGAGTAAATATATTATTATTGTATGAGACATTATAAATGAGTAGTGTTGTCAAGTGACAGCAGTAACCTACATGGTCAAATAGTCCATCACGTTTTTTAAGTTTAAATGTGAAATCAACAACTACAGATATACTGTAGGCTATGAAGATGTCACATGGTGTCCATGACTCTTGATAATCAGTCCACAAAGTAGGTTATTTACACTAAATATATATGAAATAAGAATATAATGTTAAATATGTAACTCTATTACCTTTTACGTATTACAAAAAAACTTGAAAACAAAAATAAGGTTAAAAGAAAGGGTACTCACCAGTGACAATGAGCTTGGTTCCTTGTCCGAATACCACAGTGATTCAGTTTGTATACACGGCCGTACAATAACCTCCTCCCTCTCTCTACTGAGAGGACAGGAACTGAAACATCCCATTTAGACAGAGCTTCACTCTCTCTACTGAGAGGACAGGAACTGAAACATCCCATTTAGACAGAGCTTCACTCTCTCTACTGAGAGGACAGGAACTGAACTATCCCATTCAGACAGAGCTTCACTATCTCTACTGAGAGGACAGGAACTGAAACATCCCATTCAGACAGAGCTTCACTCTCTCTACTGAGAGGACAGGAACTGAAACATCCCATTTAGACAGAGCTTCACTCTCTCTACTGAGAGGACAGGAACTGAAACATCCATTCAGACAGAGCTTCACTCTCTCTACTGAGAGGACAGGAACTGAAACATCCCATTCAGACAGAGCTTCACTCTCTCTACTGAGGGGACAGGAACTGAAACATCCATTCAGACAGAGCTTCACTCTCTCTACTGAGAGGACAGGAACTGAAACATCCCATTCAGACAGAGCTTCACTCTCTCTACTGAGAGGACAGGAACTGAAACCTCCCATTCAGACAGAGCTTCACTCTCTCTACTGAGAGGACAGGAACTGAAACATCCCATTCAGACAGAGCTTCACTATCTCTACTGAGAGGACAGGAACTGAAACATCCCATTCAGACAGAGCTTCACTCTCTCTACTGAGAGGACAGGAACTGAAACATCCCATTTAGACAGAGCTTCACTCTCTCTACTGAGAGGACAGGAACTGAAACATCCCATTCAGACAGAGCTTCACTCTCTCTACTGAGAGGACAGGAACTGAAGCATCCCATTCAGACAGAGCTTCACTCTCTCTACTGAGAGGAAAGGAACTGAAACATCCCATTTAGACAGCTTCACTCTCTCTACTGAGAGGACAGGAACTGAAACATCCCATTCAGACAGAGAGGCACTCTCTCTACTGAGAGGACAGGAACTGAAATATCCCATTCAGACAGAGCTTCACTCTCTCTACTGAGAGGATAGGAACTGAAACATCCCATTTAGATAGAGCTTCACTCTCACTACTGAGAGGACAGGAACTGAAACATCCCATTCAGACAGAGCTTCACGCTCTCTACTGAAAGGACAGGAACTGAAACATCCATTCAGACAGAGCTTCACTCTCTCTACTGAGAGGACAGGAACTGAAACATCCCATTCAGACAGAGCTTCACTCTCACTACTGAGAGGACAGGAACTGAAACATCCCATTCAGACAGAGCTTCACTCTCACTACTGAGAGGACAGGAACTGAAACATCCATTCAGACAGAGCTTCACTCTCTCTACTGAGAGGACAGGAACTGAAACATCCATTCAGACAGAGCTTAACTCTCTCTACTGAGAGGACAGGAACTGAAACATCCCATTCAGACAGAGCTTCACTCTCACGACTGAGAGGACAGGAACTGAAGCATCCCATTCAGACAGAGCTTCACTCTCTCTACTGAGAGGACAGGAACTGAAACATCCCATTCAGACAGAGCTTCACTCTCACTACTGAGAGGACAGGAACTGAAACATCCCATTCAGACAGAGCTTCACTCTCTCTACTGAGAGGACAGGAACTGAAACATTCCATTCAGACAGAGCTTCACTCTCACTACTGAGAGGACAGGAACTGAAACATCCCATTCAGACAGAGCTTTACTCTCTCTACTGAGAGGACAGGAACTGAAACATCCATTCAGACAGAGCTTCACTCACTCTACTGAGAGGACAGGAACTGAAACATCCCATTCAGACAGAGCTTCACTCTCTCTACTGAGAGGACAGGAACTGAAACATCCCATTCAGACAGAGCTTCACTCTCTCTACTGAGAGGACAGGAACTGAAACATCCCATTCAGACAGAGCTTTACTCTCTCTACTGAGAGGACAGGAACTGAAACATCCCATTCAGACAGAGCTTCACTCTCTCTACTGAGAGGACAGGAACTGAAACATCCCATTCAGACAGAGCTTCACTCTCTCTACTGAGAGGACAGGAACTGAAACATCCATTCAGACAGAGCTTCACTCTCTCTACTGAGAGGACAGGAACTGAAACATCCCATTCAGACAGAGCTTCACTCTCACTACTGAGAGGACAGGAACTGAAACATCCCATTCAGAAAGAGCTTCACTCTCTCTACTGAGAGGACAGGAACTGAAACATCCCATTCAGACAGAGCTTTACTCTCTCTACTGAGAGGACAAGAACTGAAACATCCATTCAGACAGAGCTTCACTCTCAGATGTGAATTTAGGAGAAACAGTCCCCAGGTTACAGTCCATAGTGGCCTTCTCTACTATCAACAGTCCACAGGTTACAGTCCAGTGTAGCCGTCTCTTACAAACAGTCCCCAGGTTACAGTCCAGAGTGCCAATCTCTAATATCAACAGTCCTCAGGTTACAGTCCAAAGTGGCTGTCTCTATTATCAACAGTCCCCAGGTTACAGTCCAGAGTGGTCGTCTCTATTATCAACAGACCCCAGGTTACAGTCCATAGTGGTCGTCTCTATTATCAACAGTCCCCAGGTTACAGTCCAGAGTGTCCGTCTCTATTATCAACAGTCCCCAGGTTACAGTCCAGAGTGGCCATCTCTATTATCAACAGTCCCCAGGTTACAGTTCAGAGTGGCCGTCTCTATTATCAACAGTCCCCAGGTTACAGTCCATAGTGTCTGTCTATATCATCAACAGTATCCAGGTTACAGTCCAGAGTGGCCGTCTCTATTATCAACAGTCCCCAGGTTACAGTCCATAGTGTCCGTCTCTATCATCAACAGTCCCCAGGTTACAGTCCAGAGTGGCCTTCTCTATTATCAACAGTCCCCAGGTTACAGTCCATAGTGTCTGTCTCTATCATCAACAGTCCCCAGGTTACAGTCCAGAGTGGCCATCTCTATTATCAACAGTCCCCAGGTTACAGTCCAGAGTGTCTGTCTCTATCATCAACAGACCCCAGGTTACAGTCCAGAGTGGCCGTCTCTATTATCAACAGTCCCCAGGTTACAGTCCAGAGTGGCCGTCTCTATTATCAACAGTCCCCATGTTACAGTCCAGAGTGGCCGTCTCTATTATCAACAGACCCCAGGTTACAGTCCAGAGTGGCCGTCTCTATTATCAACAGTCCCCAGGTTACAGTCCAGAGTGTCCGTCTCTATCATCAACAGTCCCCAGGTTACAGTCCATAGTGGCCGTCTCTATTATCAACAGTCCCCAGGTTACAGTCCAGAGTGGCCGTCTCTATTATCAACAGTCCCCAGGTTACAGTCCAGAGTGTCCGTCTCTATTATCAACAGTCCCCAGGTTATAGTCCAGAGTGTCCGTCTCTATCATCAACAGTCCCCAGGTTACAGTCCATAGTGGCCGTCTCTATTATCAACAGTCCCCAGGTTACAGTCCAGAGTGGCCGTCTCTATTATCAACAGTTCCCAGGTTACAGTTCAGAGTGCCCGTCTCTGTTATCAACAGCCCCCAGGTTACAGTCCAGAGTGGCCGTGTCTCCTTTGCTCACTGTCACAACAGGAGGCTTCTGTGTCACCAAAGTCACACCACTGACACCTGGGAAATAAGAAGATGACATGTAGTAAAGAGAAACATACAGACTCATTATTAATAAACCAGGAAGCAAAACCTCCAGGAAGTCAGACTCCTTACATGTTAGAGCAGTGATGAGAGTACAGAGTGTCCCCAGCATGTTGTCAGTGTGTGGTGTGAACGGCCCTTACTGTCCAGCTGAGAGATGAGTAGGGTTGGAGTGTGAGGAGAGGCTGCAGGACCCACCTATAAGGAGACAGACAGGGAGGAGCAGAGGGAGGGGCATCTACAGTTAACCTATCACCAAGCCAGGGAGGACCAGAGGGAGGGGCCTCTATATCTCACCCTATCAGCTTCTGTATGATGGACTTTTAATCAATTTAAATTACTGTAACTATTCAACTATCAAAAATATATATATTTTATATTGGACTAACAAAAACCATATGGGATCATTTTGGTTACACTGAAAAGAGCAGTATTTAGTTTCATGTGAGTTATGTTGGTAAGTTTCCTTAAAATCAGCATGTCATAATATGTATAATAATAACATAATAATAATATTATCTGGACCTGATAGTGGGGTTCTGAACTAACAGTACATCACTAAATGACTGTTGATGTAATATGTCTCTACTGTAAACCAGGGGACTGACTATCATGGAGGTTGTCTGATACATGGAGTCTTCTGTTAAAACTGAACCTTCTGGAATATCACTTTATCATTCATGCTTTGTGACAACTAGGTGTAATTGTTAATGACAACATTCTAGTAAATGTGTGAAGGGTTTTGTGTAAAACACAAGCATGGAATGTTCTCCTACTGCAGACATACTGGTTCAGGATGACTTGACATTCAGTTAGTGTCTATATTCAGAACATCTGAAAGCAGAAGTGAGTGTGTTTGGTGAGGAGGTTTTTGTCATGGTGTATATCACTGTGATACGTCCTCTTTAACAGAGCTGTCATATGTATGACAGTAATACACTGCTGAGTCTGTCTCCTCCACAGTATTAATAATCAAACGATAATCTGATTTAGACTGATGATCAGATGTGAATTTAGGAGATGAGAAACCAGAGCCATAGGTAGGAGCACTATTAGGGTGGTAGAAATATAAAACAAACTGAGGAACTCCTCCTGGAACCTGTTTATACCAACGAGCAGCACTATTCTGAACAGTCCCCAGGTTACAGTCCAGAGTAGCCGTCTCTCCTTTGCTCACCGTTACAACAGGAGGCTTCTGTGTCACCACAATCACACCACTGACACCTGGGAAATAAGAAGATGACATGTAGTAAAGAGAAACATACAGACTCATTATCAATAAAATAGGAAGTAAAACCTCCAGGAAGTCAGACTCCTTACATGTTAGAGCAGTGATGAGAGTGCAGAGTGTCCCCAGCATGTTGTCAGTGTGTGGTGTGAACGGCCCTTACTGTCCAGCTGAGAGATGAGTAGGGTTGGAGTGTGAGGAGAGGCTGCAGGACCCACCTATAAGGAGACAGACAGGGAGGAGCAGAGGGAGGGGCATCTACAGTTAACCTATCACCAAGCCAGGGAGGACCAGAGGGAGGGGCCTCTATATCTCACCCTATCAGCTTCTGTATGATGGACTTTTAATCAATTTAAATTACTGTAACTATTCAACTATCAATAATATATATATTTTATATTGGACTAACAAAAACTATATGGGATCATTTTGGTTACACTGAAAAGAGCAGTATTTTGTTTCATGTGAGTTATGTTGGTAAGTTTCCTTAAAATCAGCATGTCATAATATAGATAATAACATCATAATGATAATATCTGGACCTGATAGTGGGGTTCTGAACTAACAGTACATCTCTAAATGACTGTTGATGTAATATGTCTCTACTGTAAACCAGGGGACTGACTATCATGGAGGTTATCTGATACATGGAGTCTTCTGTTAGGACTGAACCTTCTGGAATATCACTTTATCATTCATGCATTGTGACAACTAGGTGTAATTGTTAATGACAACATTCTAGTAAATGTGTGAAGGGTTTTGTGTAAAACACAAGCATGGAATGTTCTCCTACTGCAGACATACTGGTTCAGGATGACTTGACATTCAGTTAGTGTCTATATTCAGAACATCTGAAAGCAGAAGTGAGTGTGTTTGGTGAGGAGGTTTTTGTCATGGTGTATATCACTGTGATACGTACACTTTAACAGAGTCGTCCCATGTCTGACAGTAATACACTGCCGAGTCTGTCTCCTCCACAGTATTAATAATCAAACGATAATCTGATTTAGACTGATGATTAGATGTGAATTTAGGAGAGGAGAAACCAGAACCATATTCTACAGAGTTCCAACCAGTGTGGTACCACCTTAACACGTACTGAGGGACTCCTCCTGGAACCTGTTTATACCAACGAGCAGAACTAATAGTAACAGTCCCCAGGTCACAGTCCAGAGTGGCCGTCTCTCCTTTCCTCACTGTCACAACAGGAGGCTTCTGTGTCACCACAGTCACACCACTGACACCTGGGAAATAAGAAGACGACATGTAGTAAAGAGAAACATACAGACTCATTATTAATAAACCAGGAAGTAAAACCTCCAGGAAGTCAGACTCCTTACATGTTAGAGCAGTGATGAGAGTGCAGAGTGTCCCCAGCATGTTGTCAGTGTGTGGTGTGAATGGCCCTTACTGTCCAGCTGAGAGATGAGCAGGGTTGGAGTGTGAGGAGAGGAGAGGCTGCAGGACCCACCTATAAGGACACATACAGGGAGGAGCAGAAGGAGGGGCCTCTACAGTTAACCTATCACCAAGCCATGTAGGACCAGGGGGAGGGGCCTCTGCAATTAACCTATCAACAACCAGGGAGGACCAGAGGGAAGGGCCTTTACAGTTAACCTATCAGCAAGCCACGTAGGACCAGAGGGATAGGCCTCTACAATCACCAGCTACTCTCATAGTTGATTGACATGTCTGGGGGTTAACAGACTTCCGCAGTTCTAATAATACTATTATAATTGTTGATCTTTACTCTAAACACACTGACCTACAAGTCACTTTAAATGTGTCCCAACTATTTAAATAAAGAGCCAGTATGATAAACTAACTCAAATATATCTGTTCTGCTTTTGACTCTGCACCATCCTCTACCCTCATCACAGCTCCATTATATAATCCATGATGTTTATATTAATCACCACATATCCTCTACCCTCCTCCATTATATAATCCATGATGTTTATGTTAATCACATATCCTCTACCCTCCTCCATTATATAATCCATGATGTTTATATTAATCACCACATATCCTCTACCCTCCTCCATTATATAATCCATGATGTTTATATTAATCACATATCCTCTACCCTCCTCCATTATATAATCCATGATGTTTATATTAATCACTACATATCCTCTACCCTCCTCCATTATATAATCCATGATGTTTATATTAATCACTACATATCCTCTACCCTCCTCCATTATATAATCCATGATGTTTATATTAATCACCACATATCCTCTACCCTCCTCCATTATATAATCCATGATGTTTATATTAATCACATATCCTCTACCCTCCTCCATTATATAATCCATGATGTTTATATTAATCACATATCCTCTACCCTCCTCCATTATATAATCCATGATGTTTATATTAATCACCACATATCCTCTACCCTCCTCCATTATATAATCCATGATGTTTATATTAATCACTACATATCCTCTACCCTCCTCCATTATATAATCCATGATGTTTATATTAATCACCACATATCCTCTACCCTCCTCCATTATATAATCCATGATGTTTATATTAATCACCACATATCCTCTACCCTCCTCCATTATATAATCCATGATGTTTATATTAATCACTACATATCCTCTACCCTCCTCCATTATATAATCCATGATGTTTATATTAATCACATATCCTCTACCCTCCTCCATTATATAATCCATGATGTTTATATTAATCACCACATATCCTCTACCCTCCTCCATTATATAATCCATGATGTTTATATTAATCACCACATATCCTCTACCCTCCTCCATTATATAATCCGTGATGTTTATATTAATCACCACATATCCTCTACCCTCCTCCATTATATAATCCATGATGTTTATATTAATCACCACATATCCTCTACCCTCCTCCATTATATAATCCATGATGTTTATATTAATCACATATCCTCTACCCTCCTCCATTATATAATCCATGATGTTTATATTAATCACCACATATCCTCTACCCTCCTCCATTATATAATCCATGATGTTTATATTAATCACCACATATCCTCTACCCTCCTCCATTATATAATCCGTGATGTTTATATTAATCACCACATATCCTCTACCCTCCTCCATTATATAATCCATGATGTTTATATTAATCACCACATATCCTCTACCCTCCTCCATTATATAATCCATGATGTTTATATTAATCACCACATATCCTCTACCCTCCTCCATTATATAATCCATGATGTTTATATTAATCACCACATATCCTCTACCCTCCATTATATAATCCATGATGTTTATATTAATCACCACATATCCTCTACCCTCCTCCATTATATAATCCATAATGTTTATATTAATCACCACATATCCTCTACCCTCCTCCATTATATAATCCATGATGTTTATATTAATCACCACATATCCTCTACCCTCCTCCATTATATAATCCATGATGTTTATATTAATCACCACATATCCTCTACCCTCCTCCATTATATAATCCATGATGTTTATATTAATCACCACATATCCTCTACCCTCCTCCATTATATAATCCATGATGTTTATATTAATCACCACATATCCTCTACCCTCCTCCATTATATAATCCATGATGTTTATATTAATCACATATCCTCTACCCTCCTCCATTATATAATCCATGATGTTTATATTAATCACCACATATCCTCTACCCTCCTCCATTATATAATCCATGATGTTTATATTAATCACCACATATCCTCTACCCTCCTCCATTATATAATCCATGTTTATATTAATCACATATCCTCTACCCTCCTCCATTATATAATCCATGATGTTTATATTAATCACATATCCTCTACCCTCCTCCATTATATAATCCATGATGTTTATATTAATCACCACATATCCTCTACCCTCCTCCATTATATAATCCATGATGTTTATATTAATCACCACATATCCTCTACCCTCCTCCATTATATAATCCATGTTTATATTAATCACATATCCTCTACCCTCCTCCATTATATAATCCATGATGTTTATATTAATCACCACATATCCTCCACCCTCCTCCATTATATAATCCATGATGTATATATTAATTACTACATATCCTCTACCCTCCTCCATTATATAATCCATGATGTTTATGTTAATCACCACATATCCTCTACCCTCCTCCATTATATAATAAGCTTACTGATATCAGCATGTCATAATATGTATAATAATAACATAATGATAATATTATCTGGACCTGATAGTGGGGTTCTGAACTAACAGTACATCACTAAATGACTGTTGATGTAATATGTCTCTACTGTAAACCAGGGGACTGACTATCATGGAGGTTGTCTGATACATGGAGTCTTCTGTTAGGACTGAACCTTCTGGAATATCACTTTATCATTCATGCTTTGTGACAACTAGGTGTAATTGTTAATGACAACATTCTAGTAAATGTGTGAAGGGTTTTGTGTAAAACACAAGCATGGAATGTTCTCCTACTGCAGACATACTGGTTCAGGATGACTTGACATTCAGTTAGTGTCTATATTCAGAACATCTGAAAGCAGAAGTGAGTGTGTTTGGTGAGGAGGTTTTTGTCATGGTGTATATCACTGTGATACGTGCTCTTTAACAGAGTCGTCCCATGTATTACAGTAATACACTGCTGAGTCTGTCTCCTGCACATTACTGATTATAAACTGATAATCCTTATCAGACGTGGCTTTAGATGTGAAACGATCAGAGGAGAAACCAGAACCATATTCATCAGGAGAGGCATGAGAATGGTGAAACCTTAACACATACTGAGGAGCTCCTCCTGGAACTTGTTTATACCAGAATACATATTTGCGTTCATCTTTGGTGATGTCACAGTGAAAAGTAGCAGTCCCCTTTGTACTGACAGTCAGTACTGAAGGTGTCTGTGTCACTGCTTTCTGGCAACTGACATCTGTGGGAATTAAACACACCATTTATTAAGACAATTAATCATACATGAATGTAAAACTTCATTGGCATTGTTTTTAGATTCAGAATGAACAAACAGTAAATTCCTTACATGTTAGAGCAGTGATGAGAGTGCAGAGTGTCCCCAGCATGTTGTCAGTGTGTGGTGTGAACGGCCCTTACTGTCCAGCTGAGAGATGAGCAGGGTTGGAGTGTGAGGAGAGGAGAGGCTGCAGGACCCACCTATAAGGAGACAGACAGGGAGGACCACTGGGAGGGGCCTCTGTAGTTAACCTATCACCAAGCCAGAGAGGACTAGAGGGAGGGGCCTCTACAGTTAACCAATCACCAGCTGCTCTCATTGCTCAACATGAGGCCCTGTCTTCATCACTGACTCATATTCTACCTCCATCAAACCATAACTGGAGTTTAATATCCTATACTAGTTCTAGACAGGACCAACATAATGATTAGGTATCTTACCCCCCCCCCCCCTCCCCACACAGTTCTGAGAGGAGACAAAATAACCTCTTAATTTACATGAAGCTATAAATAAGGGGAAGAGGAGGGGAGGAGGAAGGGAGGGGAAGCAGGTGTGTCCTGGGGGAGAAAGGGAGCAACACATCACTGCCTGTAACTCAGTGTCAGATCTAGAACACGTCCCTGGTGAATGACTCTGATAACTAGAGATAGTAGACATGAAACCATCAGTTTTTTCTGGGTTAGTACGGAAGGATGGCCCTGCGAGACTAAGTGGGACTGAAACCAGTGGTCTGACTGGCGCCAAACTGTGCCTGCTTTAATGTAGGTATATCCTGAGTCATTATTGGTGGTACTTTGTCCTCCTCTGGTGGACGTTGACAGAACTGCAGCCTCTATTCTGATCACTGATGCAGAATGTGAAACACCGTAGCATGACGCCACGCTACACAGAGTGTACAAAACATTAAGAACACCTTCCTAATATTGAGTTGAATCTTACAAGGTCATAGTTTAATGCTGAAAGACTAAGTGAAGGCCAGACCTATACAGTAGCTATTCATGCTGAAATGATACTGAGTCCAACATGTAATGTTAACACTAGAGAACAGTTTAAACCATGTAATAATGGCAGCTTCAAACTCTCTAAACATTGGCCTGTCATTCCTGCATCCTAAGGTAAAATAGAGGCCAGCGTTCTAGTATGAAATACTTGAATGCTTCTCTCTCCGCCCAGCATCTGGGTCGTTCCACCAATTCAGTGCCTATTGAAAAGTGTAACTTGGTAAAACATTTCTTAGATTTTGTCATAAATAGCACATATTCGCCTTCATAAACAACGTGTTTTCCAATCTCAAGAGGTTAAATACAGAATTGACTATAACAAAAGCCTAATAAGTGCCAAATAAAGTAACAGTGTTGATGATTTCTTCTTAAATAAGCCATGAATCCCCTTGTGAGAGCGGGGAATGGAAGCTTGTTGTGTGCAAAAGGGAGTAGGAATTGAATGCAAACTTCAAAATGTTGTATTTATTGTAAAAACATTTATATCCTATCTATCTACATTATACTAAATCTGCTCAGCTTTCCACCACAAAACACCACAACATTTCCAAGAAGAGTAGAACCAGCTCACCTGCTTTTGCAATATGATTAAACTATTAGATGTTTAATGTTTCTTTTGAAAAAACTATTTAAAAAGGAATATTTTAATTATATATGAATTAAAAGGTAGACTCAGTAAAATGATGTTGCCACGAGTTGCACCGGAGATATTGAGATGGGAGACATGCAACACTTCACCCTCACACACAGTATCTGCGCATGTGCACGGGTACACTTCACACTGTGTACAGCGTGGTAGCCCGGACATCAAAAGAGCGGAGAGGTTGAGATTTGCGCTTCAATGCACTTGATGTGATGATGATTATGATGATGGTGATGATCACAACAAGAAAGACAACATTAATTTCCTTTCAGACAATGTCTTCTTATAATCTTTTTGACGTGTAGGGATGGATGGTTCCTCCATTCCCAGATCTCCCATTGTGACATGTATATATTGTTATAATAATCACTGACCAACTTCAACTGATGTTTCTTAGAGTTCACCCCTCTGCCACGCATGAAGCAGAAGTGAGTGTATTTGGGGAGGAGGTTTTTGTCATAGTGTATGTCACTGTGATGCCCACTCGTCAACAGAGTAGTCATTCGTTTTACAGTAATACACTGCTGAGTCTTCCTCCTCCACATTGTTAATAGTCAAACTATAATCTGATATCGACTGATGATTAGATGTGAATTTAGGAGAGGAGAAACCAGAGCCATATTTTACAGAGGTCCAATTATAGTAGTACCACTGTAAAACATACTGAGGAACTCCTCCTGGAACCTGTTTATACCAATGAGCACTATTATCAACAGTCCCCAGGTTACAGTCCAGAGTGGCCGTCTCTATTATCAACAGTCCCCAGGTTACAGTCCAGAGTGTCCGTCTCTATTATCAACAGTCCCCAGGTTACAGTCCAGAGTGGCTGTGTCTATTATCAACAGTCCCCAGGTTACAGTCCAGAGTGTCCGTCTCTATTATCCACAGTCCCCAGGTTACAGTTCAGAGTGGCTGTGTCTATTATCAACAGTCCCCAGGTTACAGTCCAGAGTGGCTGTGTCTATTATCAACAGTCCCCAGGTTACAGTCCAGAGTGGCCGTCTCTATTATCAACAGTCCCCAGGTTACAGTCCAGAGTGGCCGTCTCTCCTTTCCTCACCGTTACAACAGGAGGCTTCTGTGTCACCACAGTCACACCACTGACACCTGGGAAATAAGAAGATGACATGTAGTAAAGAGAAACATACAGACTCATTACTAATAAACCAGGAAGTAAAACCTCCAGGAAGTCAGACTCCTTACATGTTAGAGCAGTGATGAGAGAGCAGAGTGTCCCCAGCATGTTGTCAGTGTGTGGTGTGAACGGCCCTTACTGTCCAGCTGAGAGATGAGCAGGGTTGGAGTGTGAGGAGAGGAGAGGCTGCAGAACCCACCTATAAGGAGACAGACAGGGAGGAACAGAGGGAGGGGCCTCTGCAGGTAACCAATCACCAGTGACTTTTATTGTTGATTGACATATCTGGGGGTTCACAGACTTCCACAGTTCTAATAATAATATTTTATTGAACAAAAATATATACACAACATGCAACAATTTCAAAAATGTTGCTGAGTTACAGTTCATATAAGGAAATCAGCCAATTGAAATTAATCAATTAGGCCCTAATCTGTGGATTTCACATGATTGGGCAGGGATGCTGCCATGGGTGGGCCTTGGAGGGCATAGGCTCAGAGCAGGTCCAGAACGATGAGTTACTCAGTCCCTCTTCAGAGCAGGTCAAGAACAATGAGTAACTCAGTCCCCCCTCAGAGCAGGTCCAGAACGATGAGTAACTCAATCCCCCCTCAGAGCAGGTCCAGAACAATGAGTAACTCAGTCCCCCCTCAGAGCAGGTCCAGAACGATGAGTAACTCAATCCCCCCTCAGAGCAGGTCCAGAACAATGAGTAACTCAATCCCCCCTCAGAGCAGGTCCAGAACAATGAGTAACTCAGTCCCCCCTCAGAGCAGGTCAAGAACAATGAGTAACTCAATCCCCCCTCAGAGCAGGTCCAGAACAATGAGTAACTCAGTCCCCCCTCAGAGCAGGTCCAGAACAATGAGTAACTCAGTCCCCCCTCAGAGCAGGTCCAGAACAATGAGTAACTCAGTCCCCCCTCAGAGCAGGTCCAGAACGATGATTAACTCAGTCCTCCATCAGAGCAGGTCAAGAACAATGAGTAACTCAGTCCCCCCTCAGAGCAGGTCCAGAACAATGAGTAACTCAGTCCCCCCTCAGAGCAGGTCAAGAACAATGAGTAACTCAGTCCCCCCTCAGAGCAGGTCCAGAACAATGAGTAACTCAGTCCCCCCTCAGAGCAGGTCCAGAACAATGAGTAACTCAATCCCCCCTCAGAGCAGGTCAAGAACAATGAGTAACTCAGTCCCCCCTCAGAGCAGGTCAAGAACAATGAGTAACTCAGTCCCCCCTCAGAGCAGGTCAAGAACAATGAGTAACTCAGTCCCCCCTCAGAGCAGGTCTAGAACGATGAGTAACTCAGTCCCCCCTCAGAGCAGGTCAAGAACAATGAGTAACTCAGTCCCCCCTCAGAGCAGGTCAAGAACAATGAGTAACTCAATCCCCCCTCAGAGCAGGTCCAGAACAATGAGTAACTCAATCCCCCCTCAGAGCAGGTCCAGAACAATGAGTAACTCAATCCCCCCTCAGAGCAGGTCCAGAACAATGAGTAACTCAGTCCCCCCTCAGAGCAGGTCCAGAACAATGAGTAACTCAGTCCCCCCTCAGAGCAGGTCAAGAACAATGAGTAACTCAGTCCCCCCTCAGAGCAGGTCTAGAACGATGAGTTACTCAGTCCCCCCTCAGAGCAGGTCAAGAACAATGAGTAACTCAGTCCCCCCTCAGAGCAGGTCAAGAACAATGAGTAACTCAATCCCCCCTCAGAGCAGGTCTAGAACAATGAGTAACTCAATCCCCCCTCAGAGCAGGTCCAGAACAATGAGTAACTCAATCCCCCCTCAGAGCAGGTCTAGAACAATGAGTAACTCAGTCCCCCCTCAGAGCAGGTCAAGAACAATGAGTAACTCAATCCCCCCTCAGAGCAGGTCAAGAACAATGAGTAACTCAGTCCCCCCTCAGAGCAGGTCAAGAACAATGAGTAACTCAGTCCCCCCTCAGAGCAGGTCTAGAACAATGAGTAACTCAGTCCCCCCTCAGAGCAGGTCAAGAACAATGAGTAACTCAGTCCCCCCTCAGAGCAGGTCAAGAACAATGAGTAACTCAGTCCCCCCTCAGAGCAGGTCCAGAACAATGAGTAACTCAATCCCCCCTCAGAGCAAAAAATAACCTCTTAATTCACATGAAGCTATAAATAAGGAGAGGAGGAGGGGAGGGGAAGCAGGTGTGTTCTGGGGGAGAAACACATCACTGACTGTAACTCAGTGTCAGAACTAGAACACGTCCCTGGTGAATGACTCTGATAACTAGAGAGAGTAGATATGAAACTATCAGCTGGTCTTTGGGTGGGACTGAAACCAGTGGTCTACAGAAAGCTGTTCCTGTTGTTCACTCAGTCATGGATTGATGTCAGTGGGAGAATAAGTGAAGACCAGACCTATACAGTTGTAATTAATGCTGAAATGATACTGAGTCCAACATGTAATGTTAATACTAGAGAACAGTTTAAACCATGTAATAATGGCAGCTTCAAACTCTCTAAACATTGGCCTGTCATTCCTGCATCCTAAGGTAAAATAGAGGCCGGTGTTCTAGTCTGAAATACCTGGATGCTTCTTTCTCTCAGCCTAACTTCTGTAACTTTCTCTCCATCCTCCGTGTCTCCAAGGGTCCCTGGTTCAACTCCACATCCCTCCATCCTCCTCTAACTTGGTTCATTAGTTTCCAGATTCCTCCTCAATCAGTGCTGTGAAAAATTCTGCCTACATTTCCATCATATTAACCACAGGCTCTTCAATGTAAGGCTACAGTCAACTGTTAGGTCATCTCTGGTTGGTCACAATCCTTGTTATGATAATAAACCTGGTAAGGATTCTGGGCTTCTCTCTCTTGGTTCAATTTAAACAGTCATTATCCAGACTCCCCCTCATTTAGTGCTGCTAACACTGATGTTCATCAACATGCTCAAATACAAACACTTGTTCTTTAGAATGTTCTTTATTTAATATCCACAATACAGCAAAGCTCTAACTATTCCTCTATTAATCATTAGTAATTCAACTAATTTCACAACAGTAGAGAGATCTAGTCATCATGACAGTGTTTCAGATGTTATGTTTTAGAGAACATGATGCTGGTACAGTGAATGCATCAATAGTAGAGAGACCTAGTCATCATGACAGTGTTTCAGATGTAATGTTTTAGAGAACATGATGCTGGTACAGTGAATGCATCAATAGTAGAGAGACCTAGTCATCATGACAGTGTTTCAGATGTAATGTTTTAGAGAACATGATGCTGGTACAGTGAATGCATCAATAGTAGAGAGACCTAGTCATCATGACAGTGTTTCAGATGTTATGTTTTAGAGAACATGATGCTGGTACAGTGAATGCATCAATAGTAACTTGTCATGAGAAACAACCCTCAACAACTATTTGACATTACATTGGTTATTGTCATACTATTCACTGCTGCATTCAGACTTCAGCCCAATATCATCCATGTTGTTAGGATTTTAACTTATATATTTAACAGCAAAGCAAGGATCAAAACACAACTTAAACATTCTAACAAAATAACAGCTGCACTCGCTGTGAAGCTATAACAAACTACCAGTTGTATTGATTGTCTGAAACTATTGATTTACAGACTACAACTAGTCTTTCTGATCTCTTTCTCAGAGAATGTTGACCCCAACGACACTTTACAAGTGAACACCAGGTCCTTGTCCCAGTCTGCAGTCTGAATGGTCAGATAGCTGCTGATCTTGAAGGTTTTGTCTGGTTGCTGCTCAGCAGGGCTGGTAGAAACATCTTCTGTCACTGATTCACTGTTAGACATCCAGCTGACATCTGCCAACCCCTTGGACTTCTGAGACAGGTTACTAGTCAGACACACCAGTGTTGCTCTGCTGGACTTGAGGTCTTCAGTGGATGGAGGGAACAGGGTCACAGCAGGTGTAGCCAGATCTCCATCTGTAGAAAGTAGTCAACGGATGGGATGAGAAGAAAACACAATGGATACCTGTTTATATTTCAGTACATGTGGGTATCATTACCAATACACCCTGCATTAAGAGCAATTAAATAGAGAACTGCTCTTCATGATGTTTACAATGATACTGATAGAAGGAATCATACTCTGTTAAGGTGTTAAAATGAGAGACAGAGCAATTTCTGGAAACATTATTTATAATATTACATCACAGCTCTGGAAGACTAAAATGCTAAAAGCTGAATGAAATCGGCACATTGTTAAAATAAAATAAAAATAATCGAGAAATAAATGTGATTGTTTTATGGAGTCCAGGTGAGTTGGGTATAACATTTATTTAAACATGTCAGCATCACATGTATTTCTTTAGTGTTATTAGTCTTTAGTGTTATTGTTTTTCTGAGTGAATAAGGTTTGTAAAATATCATTGTGGTTGAGGGTAATGCCTAAAGTATGGTAAGTAGAAGTGGCCTCATCTCATTGGGAACAATAGCACGGTAAGTTTATGATGAAACTTGCATGTGTTTTGATTAAGTTGATCACATAGTCCTCAGTCACACAATTGTTAATAATGGGATTTTCTCTGAATGTCTTCTTGTAACAAACATTCTATCACAGGTGCAGAATGCAGTGTCCAGCGGGCTAACTGGCATAGCCTGCTCAGATGAGCAGTAACAACAGAATGCAGTGTCCAGTGGGCTAACTGGCATAGCCTGCTCAGATGAGCAGTAACAACAGAATGCAGTGTCCAGTGGGCTAACTGGCATAGCCTGCTCAGATGAGCAGTAACAACAGAATGCAGTGTCCAGCGGGCTAACTGGCATAGCCTGCTCAGATGAGCAGTAACAACAGAATGCAGTGTCCAGTGGGCTAACTGGCATAGCCTGCTCAGATGAGCAGTAACAACAGAATGCAGTGTCCAGCGGGCTAACTGGCATAGCCTGCTCAGATGAGCAGTAACAACAGAATGCAGTGTCCAGTGGGCTAACTGGCATAGCCTGCTCAGATGAGCAGTAACAACAGAATGCAGTGTCCAGCGGGCTAACTGGCATAGCCTGCTCAGATGAGCAGTAACAACAGAATGCAGTGTCCAGTGGGCTAACTGGCATAGCCTGCTCAGATGAGCAGTAACAACAGAATGCAGTGTCCAGTGGGCTAACTGGCATAGCCTGCTCAGATGAGCAGTAACAACAGAATGCAGTGTCCAGCGGGCTAACTGGCATAGACTGCTCAGATGAGCAGTAACAACAGAATGCAGTGTCCAGTGGGCTAACTGGCATAGCCTGCTCAGATGAGCAGTAACAACAGAATGCAGTGTCCAGTGGGCTAACTGGCATAGCCTGCTCAGATGAGCAGTAACAACAGAATGCAGTGTCCAGCGGGCTAACTGGCATAGACTGCTCAGATGAGCAGTAACAACAGAATGCAGTGTCCAGTGGGCTAACTGGCATAGACTGCTCAGATGAGCAGTAACAACAGAATGCAGTGTCCAGTGGGCTAACTGGCATAGCCTGCTCAGATGAGCAGTAACAACAGAATGCAGTGTCCAGTGGGCTAACTGGCATAGCCTGCTCAGATGAGCAGTAACAACAGAATGCAGTGTCCAGCGGGCTAACTGGCATAGCCTGCTCAGATGAGCAGTAACAACAGAATGCAGTGTCCAGCGGGCTAACTGGCATAGACTGCTCAGATGAGCAGTAACAACAGAATGCAGTGTCCAGTGGGCTAACTGGCATAGCCTGCTCAGATGAGCAGTAACAACAGAATGCAGTGTCCAGCGGGCTAACTGGCATAGCCTGCTCAGATGAGCAGTAACAACAGAATGCAGTGTCCAGTGGGCTAACTGGCATAGCCTGCTCAGATGAGCAGTAACAACAGAATGCAGTGTCCAGTGGGCTAACTGGCATAGACTGCTCAGATGAGCAGTAACAACAGAATGCAGTGTCCAGTGGGCTAACTGGCATAGCCTGCTCAGATGAGCAGTAACAACAGAATGCAGTGTCCAGTGGGCTAACTGGCATAGCCTGCTCAGATGAGCAGTAACAACAGAGTGCAGTGTCCAGCGGGCTAACTGGCATAGCCTGGTCAGATGAGCAGTGGCAATGGAATGCAGGGACTCGGAGTAACCTTGAGCCAAAGCGGTTAAACAGCATTAACTTCACATACCATAAGGCCAGTGACCAATATGCAGAAAAGCGTCCAGAATGTCCACCCCTGCCTCCCACACCTGCATTCCACTCACAGGAGGAATTGAATAGGAGCCTGAGACACCTGAATCTGCCCGTGCGGAGTCTGCTCTATCAGTGTTACTGCTGAACCGACAATAATATCACAGCCAGTAGCATCCCAGATAGAATTGGACTGAAAGGAATATTTATTTATGGCTATACCATTTTAATGTACAGTGCCTTCGAGTTAAAACTCCATATAATACCTTAATATAGATTCTCTACTCTTTCTCAGCCACACGGAGAGCATGTCAATTACAACTGGCAGAAGTGCCTGTACTTCTAAAATGAATTGGTGAAACTTGACCCAACCCTGTCGACTGCTCAGGAACAGATCACAAAGGAGCACAGTGCCTCACACTTGTGGCATGATTCAAGGAAGCTTTGAGTTACTGCAAGCTCAGCCAAGAAGGTCCCTGTCAGGGAATCCACCAACCCTGGTAAGGTTCTCCAGTAGCATCTGTATCCCAGGTTCCGAGGGAAAGCAGCCACACGCTACGGGAAGATAATGAGCTGATGGCATCCCAGCCCAGTGGTGTAAAGATGGAGTGAAGTTGCAGAGGGGATGGAGGACGGAGGGAGGTGGAGTGGAAAGAGGGATCCTTGGAGACGAGAAGCAGGGACAGAAAGGAAAAGATGAGTCGTTCCACGAAGAGTTTCCTTTCATATTTTAAGGTGAAATTGTGCACCAATATTGAATTTTAAAAGCCTGTTATATTAAATGATGTGCCCTTTAATATAGACCACATGGAAAATTCAATAAATCAGATTTTTTATCTGAATAAAGACGTGCTAAACTGCCAAAATGCAGCACTTTGACATGTCCCTCTGAGACTTAATCCACAAATATCTCTAAGTTTCAACATTGTAAAGCCATAGTTATTTTGTTGCTTTGACAAACAACTGACTAGGTATCCCCCTTTCCCTTAATTATTTATGTGATTAGTGATTCATTTACGTCTGTCCCCCATTTTAAGGTCAACTCTGTGACCTGCTCCTGCTCCCCCTCCCTGGCACTCGAAGGCGCCAGGCTCCCCAGAATTATGCAATCCTGCCACCATCATTTACGCCCAGCCGGCTTGCCCAGCGCCCGTGACTCGGCCGGCCCGTCAGGATCGCCCAGGTGGGACGCCAGGTGGCGCCCCTAGAGGGGGAGGGGGGGGGTACTGTCACACCTGCTCCTGCTCCCCTCCCTGGTGCTAGAAGGTGCCAGGCTCTCCAGCATTAGGCACTCCTGCCACCATCATTACGGACACCTGCCTTTCCATCGTCACGTGCATCAGCGATTATTGGACTCACCTGGACTCAATCACTTCTGTCATTACCTCCCCTGTATCTGTCTGGTTCCCCGCTCTGTTCCCTGCTGCAGCATTAATTGTCATATGTCCTTGTTTACCCATGTGCTGACGCTGTTCCTGTCCTGTTACCTGTCTGTTCCTTATTAAATGTCAACTCCCCTTACCTGCTTCTCTCCTCCAGCGTCGGTCCTTACAGTGAGCTGAACTTTTGTTTTAAAGGTAGACTCAGCGATATGATGTAGATGCAGAAAGTAAACAGCTTAGTGGGTCAATTCTAACAACATCTAAGAGCGTTGAAGCGCAAATCTCAACCTCTCCGCTCTGTTGATGCCCTGGCTACCACGCTGTACACAGTGTGAATGTCACGCCCTGACCGTAGATTGCTTTGTATGTTTCTATTTTTTGTTTGGTCAGGGTGTGATGTGGGTGGGCATTCTATGTTTGTATGTCTAGGTTTTGTTTTGGCCTGGTATGGTTCTCAATCAGAGGCAGCTGTCAATCGTTGTCTCTGATTGAGAACCATACTTAGGTAGCCTGTTTTCCCACTGTTAGTTGTGGGTGGTTATTTTCTGTTTAGTGTTTGTTGCACCTTGCAGAACTGTTCGTTTGTCGTTTTGCTGTTTTTGTTCGAGTGTTCATATTTATTAAAAGTATTATGAATACTTACCACGCTGCACTTTGGTCCTCTTCTCCTTCTCCCGACGACGACCGTTACAGTGAAGTGTATCCGTGCACATGCAGATACTTTGTGTTACTGTGTGAGAGTGAAGTGTTGCATCTCGCTCATCTCAGTATCTCTGTTGCTGCTCTTTGGCAACATCATTTTACTGAGTCTACCTTTTAATTCATATTTAATTAAACTACTCCTTTTTTAAATCGTTTTTCAAAAGAAACATTAAACATCTAATAGTTAAATCATATTGTAAAATCAGATGAGCTGGTTCTACTCTTCTTGGAAATGTTGTGGTGTTTTGTGGTGGGAAGCTGGGCAGATTGAGCATAACGTGTTACCTATAGATAGATAGGATAGAAATGTTTTAACAATAAATACAACATTTTGAAGTTTGCATTCAATTCCTACTCCCTTTTGCACACAACAAGCTTCCACTCCCCGCTTTCACAAGGGGATTCATGGCTTATTTAAGAAGAAACCATCAACCCTGTTACTTTATTTGACACTTAACAGGCTTTTGTTATAGTCAATTCTGTATTTAACCTCTTGAGATTGGAAAACACGTTGTTTATGAAGGCGAATATGTGCTATTTATTACAAAATCAAAGTCATTTTTATCAATTTACACTTTTCAATAGGCACCCGAATTGGTGGAACGACCCAGATGCTGGGCGGAGAGAGAAGCATTCAAGTATTTCAGACTAGAACGCTGGCCTCTATTTTACCTTAATGCAGGAATGCCTGGTCAATGTTTAGTTTGAAGTGTCATTATTACATGGTTTAAACTGTTCTCTAGTATTAACATTACATGTTGGACTCAGTATCATTTTCAGCATGAATGAGAAATATGACCTTGTAAGATTCAACTCAATAATAGGAAGGTGTTCTTAATGTTTTGTACACTCTGTGTAGCGTGGCGTCATGCTACGGTGTTTCACATTCTGCATCAGTGATCAGAATAGAGGCTGCAGTTCTGTCAACGTCCACCAGAGGAGAACACAGGACCACCAATAATGACAGAAGATATAACGACATTAAAGCAGGCACAGTGGCACTAGTCAGACAGACCACTGATTTCAGTCCCGTCTAGTCTCGCGGGGCCATCCTTCTGTCACACCCCAGAAAAAACAGATTGTTTCATGTCTACTATCTCTAGTTAACAGAGTCATTCACCAGGGACGTGTTCTAGATCTGACACTGAGTTACAGGCAGTGATGTGTTGCTCCCTTTCTCCCCCAGAACACCTGCTTCCCCTCCTCCCCTTATTTATAGCTTCATGTAAATTTAGAGGTTATTTTATCTCCTCCCAGAACTGGGTGGGGAGAGGGGGGGTGGACTGAAACTGAGGGTGTGTCCCAAAAGGCATTATATTCCCTTTATAGTGCACTCTTCTTAAGGGCCCATTGGGTTCTGGTCAACGGCAGTGCGCTATAAACAGAGTAGGGAGACATTTGGGACACATCCTGAGTACCTCCTCATTATGTTGTCCCTGTGTAGAACTAGTATAGGATATTAAACTCCAGTTATGGTTTGATGGAGGTAGAATATGAGTCAGTGATGAAGACAGGTCCTAATGTAGAGCAATGAGAGCAGCTGGTGATTGGTTAACTTCAGAGGCCCCTCCCTCTGTTCCTCCCTGTCTGTCTCCTTATAGGTGGGTCCTGCAGCCTCTCCTCTCCTCACACTCCAACCCTGCTCATCTCTCAGCTGGACAGTAAGGGCCGTTCACACCACACACTGACAACATGCTGGGGACAATCTGTACTCTCATCACTGCTCTAACATGTAAGGAATTTACTGTATGTTCAATCTGAATCCCCAAAATGCAATACCAGTTTAATATTAATTTATGATTTAATGTCTTAAATTGTGTGCTTAATTCCCACAGATGTCAGTTGCCAGAAAGCAGTGACACAGACACCTTCAGTACTGACTGTCAGTTCAAAGGAGACTGCTACTTTTCACTGTGACATTACCAAAGGGGAAGGTTATTATGTAAGCTGGTATAAACAGGTTCCAGGAGGAGCTCCTCAGTATGTGTTAAGGTTTTACCGTACTCATGCCTCTCCTGATGAATATGGTTCTGGTTTCTCCTCTGATCGTTTCACATCTAAAGCCACGTCTGATAAGGATTATCAGTTTATAATCAGTAATGTGCAGGAGACAGACTCAGCAGTGTATTACTGTCAGACATGGGACAGCTCTGTTAAAGTGTACGTATCACAGTGATATACACCATGACAAAAACCTCCTCACCAAACACACTCACTTCTGCTTTCAGATGTTCTGAATATAGACACTAACTGAATGTCAAGTCATCCTGAACCAGTATGTCTGCAGTAGGAGAACATTCCATGCTTGTGTTTTACACAAAACCCTTCACACATTTACTAGAATGTTGTCATTAACAATTACACCTAATTGTCACAAAGCATGAATGATAAAGTGATATTCCAGAAGGTTCAGTCCTAACAGAAGACTCCATGTATCAGATAACCTCCATGATAGTCAGTCCCCTGGTTTACAGTAGAGACGTATTACATCAACAGTCATTTAGTGATGTACTGTTAGTTCAGAACCCCACTATCAGGTCCAGAGAATATTATAATGTTATTATCTATATTATGACATGCTGATTTTAAGAAAACTTACCAACATAACTCACATGAAACAAAATACTGCTATTTTCAGTGTAACCAAAATGATCTCAAATGGTTTTTGTTAGTCCAATCTAAAATATAGATATTTTTGATAGTTTAATAGTTACAGTAATATAAATTCATCAGAAGATCGTCATTACAGAAGCTGATAGGGTGAGATATAGAGGCCCCTCCCGCTGCTCCTCCCTGTCTGTCTCCTTATAGGTGGGTCCTGCAGCCTCTTCTCACACTCCAACCCTGCTCATCTCTCAGCTGGACAGAAAGGGCCATTCACACCACACACTGACAACATGCTGGGGACACTCTGCAATCTCATCACTGCTCTAACATGTAAGGAGTCTGACTTCCTGGAGATTTTACTTCCTGGTTTATTAATAATGAGTCTGTATGTTTCTCTTTACTACATGTCATCTTCTTATTTCCCAGGTGTCAGTGGTGTGACTGTGGTGACACAGAAGCCTCCTGTTGCGACAGTGAGGAAAGGAGAGAAGGCCACTCTGGACTGTAACCTGGGGACTGTTGATGATAGAGACGGCCACTCTGGACTGTAACCTGGGGGCTGTTGATAATAGAGACGGCCACTATGGACTGTAACCTGGGGACTGTTGATAATAGAGACGGCCACTCTGGACTGTAACCTGAGGGCTGTTGATAATAGAGACGGCCACTATGGACTGTAACCTGGGGACTGATGATAATAGAGAGGCCACTCTGGACTGTAACCTGGGGACTGATGATAATAGAGACGGCCACTATGGACTGTAACCTGGGGACTGATGATAATAGAGACGGCCACTATGGACTGTAACCTGGGGACTGATGATAATAGAGACGGCCACTATGGAATGTAACCTGGGGACTGTTGATAATAGAGACGGCCACTATGGACTGTAACCTGGGGACTGTTGATGATAGAGATGGCCACTCTGGACTGTAACCTGGGGACTGTTGATAATAGAGACGGCCACTATGGACTGTAACCTGGGGTCTGTTGATAATAGAGACGGGCACTCTGGACTGTAACCTGGGGGCTGTTGATAATAGAGAAGGGCACTCTGGACTGTAACCTGGGGACTGTTGATAATAGAGACGGGCACTCTGGACTGTAATCTGGGGACTGTTGATAATAGAGATGGCCACTCTGGACTGTAACCTGGGGACTGTTGATGATAGAGACGGCCACTCTGGACTGTAACCTGGGGACTGTTGATGATAGAGATGGCCACTCTGGACTGTAACCTGGGGACTGTTGATAATAGAGACGGCCACTCTGGACTGTAACCTGGGGACTGTTGATAATAGAGACGGCCACTATGGACTGTAACCTGGGGACTGTTGATGATAGAGATGGCCACTATGGACTGTAACCTGGGGACTGTTGATAATAGAGACGGCCATTATGGACTGTAACCTGGGGACTGTTGATAATAGAGACGGCCACTATGGACTGTAACCTGGGGACTGTTGATAATAGAGACGGCCACTCTGGACTGTAACCTGGGGACTGTTGATAATAGAGACGGCCACTCTGGACTGTAACCTGGGGACTGTTGATGATAGAGATGGCCACTCTGGACTGTAACCTGGGGACTGTTGATAATAGAGATGGCCACTCTGGACGGTAACCTGGGGACTCTTGATAATAGAGACGGCCACTATGGACTGTAACCTGGGGACTGTTGATAATAGAGATGGCCACTCTGGACTGTAACCTGGGGACTGTTGATAATAGAGACGGCCACTATGGACTGTAACCTGGGGACTGTTGATAATAGAGACGGCCACTCTGGACTGTAACCTGGGGACTGTGGATAATAGAGACGGCCACTATGGACTGTAACCTGGGGACTGTTGATAATAGAGATGGCCACTCTGGACTGTAACCTGGGGAATGTTGATAGTAGAGACGGCCACTCTGGACTGTAACCTGGGGACTGTTGATAATAGAGACGGACACTCTGGACTGTAACCTGGGGCCTGTTAATAATAGAGAAGGCCACTCTGGACTGTAACCTGGGGACTGTTGATAGTAGAGACGGCCACTCTGGACTGTAACCTGGGGACTGTTGATGATAGAGATGGCCACTCTGGACTGTAACCTGGGGACTGTTGATAATAGAGACGGCCACTCTGGACTGTAACCTGGGGACTGTTGATAATAGAGACGGCCACTATGGACTGTAACCTGGGGACTGTTGATGATAGAGATGGCCACTATGGACTGTAACCTGGGGACTGTTGATAATAGAGACGGCCACTATGGACTGTAACCTGGGGACTGTTGATAATAGAGACGGCCACTATGGACTGTAACCTGGGGACTGTTGATAATAGAGACGGCCACTCTGGACTGTAACCTGGGGACTGTTGATAATAGAGACGGCCACTCTGGACTGTAACCTGGGGACTGTTGATGATAGAGATGGCCACTCTGGACTGTAACCTGGGGACTGTTGATAATAGAGATGGCCACTCTGGACGGTAACCTGGGGACTCTTGATAATAGAGACGGCCACTATGGACTGTAACCTGGGGACTGTTGATAATAGAGATGGCCACTCTGGACTGTAACCTGGGGACTGTTGATAATAGAGACGGCCACTATGGACTGTAACCTGGGGACTGTTGATAATAGAGACGGCCACTCTGGACTGTAACCTGGGGACTGTGGATAATAGAGACGGCCACTATGGACTGTAACCTGGGGACTGTTGATAATAGAGATGGCCACTCTGGACTGTAACCTGGGGAATGTTGATAGTAGAGACGGCCACTCTGGACTGTAACCTGGGGACTGTTGATAATAGAGACGGCCACTCTGGACTGTAACCTGGGGACTGTTGATAATCGAGATGGCCACTCTGGACTGTAACCTGGGGACTGTTGATGATAGAGATGACCACTCTGGACTGTAACCTGGGGGCTGTTGATGATAGAGATGGCCACTCTGGACTGTAATCTGGGGACTGTTGATAATAGAGGCAGCCACTCTGGACTGTAACCTGGGGACTGTTGAGAATAGAGGCGGCCACTCTGGACTGTAACCTGGGGACTGTTGATAATAGAGGCGGCCACTCTGGACTGTAACCTGGGGACTGTTGATAATAGAGATGGCCACTCTGGACTGTAACCTGGGAACTGTTGATAATAGAGGCGGCCACTCTGGACTGTAACCTGGGGACTGTTGATAATAGAGATGGCCACTCTGGACTGTAACCTGGGAACTGTTGATAATAGAGACGGCCACTATGGACTGTAACCTGGGGACTGTTGATAATAGAGATGGCCACTCTGGACTGTAACCTGGGGACTGTTGATAATAGAGATGGCCACTCTGGACTGTAACCTGGGGGCTGTTGATAATAGAGACGGCCACTCTGGACTGTAACCTGGGGACTGTTGATGATAGAGACGGCCACTATGGACTGTAACCTGGGGATTGTTCAGAATAAGTCTGCTCGTTGGTATAAACAGGTTCCAGGAGGAGTTCCTCAGTACGTGTTAAGGTGGTACCACACTGGTTGGAGCTCTGTAGAATATGGTTCTGGTTTCTCCTCTCCTAAATTCACATCTAATCATCAGTCTAAATCAGATTATCGTTTGATTATTAATACTGTGGAGGAGACAGACTCAGCAGTGTATTACTGTAATTCATGGGACGACTCTGTTAAAGAGCACGTATCACAGTGATATACACCATGACAAAAACCTCCTCACCAAACACACTCACTTCTGCTTTCAGATGTTCTGAATATAGACACTAACTGAATGTCAAGTCATCCTGAACCAGTATGTCTGCAGTAGGAGAACATTCCATGCTTGTGTTTTACACAAAACCCTTCACACATTTACTAGAATGTTGTCATTAACAATTACACCTAGTTGTCACAAAGCATGAATGATAAAGTGATATTCCAGAAGGTTCAGTCCTAACATAAGACTCCATGTATCAGATAACCTCCATGATAGTCAGTCCCCTGGTTTACAGTAGAGACATATTACATCAACAGTCATTTAGTGATGTACTGTTAGTTCAGAACCCCACTATCAGGTCCAGATAATATAATTATAATGTTATTATCTATATTATGACATGCTGATTTCAGTAAACTAACCAACATAACTCACATGAAACAAAATACTGCTCTTTTCAGTGTAACCAAAATGATCCCATATGGTTTTTGTTAGTCCAATATAAAATATTGATATTTTTGATTGTTGAATAGTTACAGTAATTTAAATTGATTAAAAGTCCATCATACAGAAGCTGATAGGGTGAGATATAGAGGCCCCTCCCTCTGGTCCTCCTTGGCTTGGTGATAGGTTAACTGTAGATGCTCCTCCCTCTCTGTCTCCTTATAGGTGAGTCCCCTCCTCCTCACACTCCAATCCTGCTCATCTCTCAGCTGGACAGTAAGGGCCGTTCACACCACACACTGACAACATGCTGGGGACACTCTGCACTCTCATCACTGCTCTAACATGTAAGGAGTCTGACTTCCTGGAGGTTTTGCTTCCTGGTTTATTAATAATGAGTCTGTATGTTTCTCTTTACTACATGTCATCTTCTTATTTCCCAGGTGTCAGTGGTGTGACTGTGGTGACACAGAAGCCTCCTGTTGTAACGGTGAGGAAAGGAGAGACGGCCACTCTGGACTGTAACCTGGGGACTGTTGCTACTAGTGCTGCTCGTTGGTATAAACAGGTTCCAGGAGGAGTTCCAAAGTTTGTTTTATATTTCTTCCACCCTAATAGTGCTCCTACCTACGGTTCTGGTTTCTCCTCTCCTAAATTCACATCTGATCATCAGTCTAAATCAGATTATCGTTTGATTATTAATATTGTGGAGGAGACAGACTCAGCAGTGTATTACTGTCAGACATGGGACAACTCTGTTAAAGAGTTCGTATCACAGTGATATACACCATGACAAAAACCTCCCCACCAAACACACTCACTTCTGCTTTCAGATGTTCTGAGAGAGAATAAAGTAGATGTCACATGTCAAAATATAGATTTATGACCCTATGTCATGATGACGTGTGCATGCCCATATTTGGGCTTCCGGTCAGGACATCCTGGTGGGGTGGGGGGCGGGGGGGAGGAAGTGACCATGTGTTTGGGCATCCTGTTCCTGGTTCTCACGGTTTATAGTGTGAAAATAGTTTTATAGTGTCTTTGAAGTTGTCATGATGTTTGATGTCTAGTGTCCTCTTTGGAACGGGGTGGGGGGACATTTCAAAGAGTAAGCATTTCAAAGAGTAAGGCCCCCCCTATTTTTTTGCCCTCAGGTTTCTTGTCTATGAAACACGAATGTCCTGGGGTATTGGGCTTTGCAGACGCCTTATAAAGCCCCAGAACAATACATGCGTAAGACTGTACATGATAACCCCCGGAATATTAAAACATAAATGACACCTATGCCAATTTTCGGTATGTTATGCGCGTCTTGTCATGAACCCAGTGACCAAAGTCTTGAGGAAGTTCTGTGTGAAGCTCCAGAATGTTTTAAAGGAGTTTTGGGTACGAGTGAGGGACATATGTCTTACATATTCCAGCCGGAGGATTCTACGGTAAAGATATTCAACGACAGTGGCCCCAAACCCCTTTATCAGGCAAAACCTGGGAGTTTTTCTCCTGCTCTGCGGATGAGAGAATGGCTAAAGATTAGGCTGGCGCTCTGTAAAATTGAACAGGCCCTGAGTGGTACAAATGTGCCCGGATATGCGTTGGAAGAACAGGTCTGCGGCCGCAGTGATCTGAAGGCCCTAAGAATCGCTTCAATGGCCTATAGCCCTGACGCCAAAGTGACAATTTTAGCCTGTGAACTTTATGATGGTGCTAATGCGACAAAGTCTGTCAATTCTCATGTATCTTCCCGAGCATGCAAAGATGTAAACTTTTTTATTCCGGTGTTTAGTTTTAAATGGGTGGATTATCCAATTTTCATAACACTTATGAATAAGCTGGACAGTCTTTTCCAAAATCGTGAACAGTTACAGCGCTGGCCTCGGCTATCCTTGAGACATACCCAGGACCTAAAGGCCCGAAGGATTATATACCCATGGAGTGAAAATGTATGGAGTTTTGATGGACCGTGCAAGAGAGCCAGGCAGTTTGATGGGGAATTGGACACGGATAATGGGGGATGGCTATACCAGGCCCCTTTATCTGTAAGAAAGGCATAGTAAAAGACATTAATTATGAACGGCTATAAATTGTATGTACTTGATTTTTTGAATGAAAAAAATATGTTTTTAAAAGCAGTATCTAACGACGTCCTGAACTCTCTCGTTTTTCACTCTTACCACAGTCTGTCCCTGAGAAAAAAACTTGCGGAAAAAGCCATGTGTGTGCGTGTGTGTGTGTGTGTGTGTCTGTGTGTGTGTGTGTGTGTGTGTGTGTGTGTGTGTGTGTGTGTGTGTGTGTGTGTGTGTGTGTTAGAAACAAGGTCCCTTCGCATTGTGTACATTTCAAGCTTTCAACAACAAAAAAACAGCCATCTAAATACTGTTTGTAGGCCTAACACACTGTAGAGTTTCCTATTTAGTTGTCTTTATATGTACATGCACCGAGCTTCCAGGTGGCTCCAGCCTATGGTTGTTCAGGGCATGTACACCGGGGAGATTAGAACCCCAAAGAAAGATCCTAAAGGTCATTTCAGATTCAGGTTTAGGGTGTAATAACTTTAGTGAAACCGCATTTCACACTATGTACAGACATAGAGAGCCAACACATAAAGGTGTAACAGGGATGAATGGATATTCAATGTACAACAGTGGTCTTCTGTAACAAGCAATACGTGTTAAATATGGGCCACAGTCAATCATGACAGCCTCTTTATGAAAGGGCTTTACTTATGACTTAAACAGATTCATTTTCTACCCATCTTATTCATTAATGCTGTGGGCATACCCAGGATTTACATGCCGGACGGATTATCTACCCATGGAGGGAAAATTTACGGAGCTTTGATGGAGTGTGCAAGCGTTTTAGCGATCGTGAATTGGAAACGAATAATGGTCAGGGCTAACCAGTACCTATATCTGTAAGAAAGGCATAGTAAAATACATTAATTATGAACGGCTATAAACTGTATGTACTAAATATTTTGAATTAAATAAATGGTTTTAAAATTGTATCTCACCTTTTAACGATAGGAATATGTCCTTTCCATATATCACCAAGCATGCCCCCGGAGAAAAAGAACGTGCGGAAAAAGCCATGTGCGCGCGTGTGTGCGTGCGTGTGCGGTAGTGGATGTGTGTGTGTGTTTCAAAACAAAGAAAAAGGGGCGGGGTGTGTGTTCATAAATGGCTATGCGGCTGCGCTCAAGGCTCTCTCTATCTTTACAATATCCTGCAAAACAGAGGCCTACCCCCCAAACAAAAAAGTGTGTCTGTGTCAGCCTTTCAAAACCTAATTTAGCTCACCCCCCAGAGGATGTGGGGGCTAAAAAGTCAAACAGCCCAGAAATAATAGCTATGTCTAGACCGACCACACAGCATCGAGGTGCTAGCCCCCCGGAGGTTGTAGAATATCAAAAGGGTAATACTGTCTCGACACCCCAATCCTAATGTTTGAACCCACTAACTTAGTAATCAAATATACCGGATAGCGCCCGAACAAAAAAAAACCCGTCACCCCCTGCTCTGTAAACTCATTCCGTACTATCACTACTTTTGAGCCAAGGCCGCAAACTTCTCAACGAGTCTAGTGAAACAGATAGTTTCCCACTCTGTTCGCATCGTTTTAGCGCAGTTACACACATGCAGGACAGCAGCCCCAGAATAGTTATCGGACAAGATCATCTGTAAATCTTTCCGCTTTCTGACGGTGAGTTCGTGAAAACGTATATATTAGATTTGGGATGCGGGGACTTGTTTGAACATTGTGGATGTTATAGTAATATTAAAGGATTATTGTAGATGTTTACACCTGAGGGAGTTTACAGTAGGTCAATTAGATGTATAAAGGCAAAGAGAGCAACAAATTGACCTACGTGACCTCAAAGGACAGCCTACTTTATAATAGAGAATGCAGGGATGGGTACTGAACATATACCCCTTATAAAACATAGCGATCTACGGTCAAATGTATCTAAAGTTTTTAATGAAGTGGCCGCTGCATTTCATTTAGATTACTTCAACATAGTCTAGAACCAGTAAGACCATTGATTGAATGATCTGCTTTGTGCTATTGAGCAAGAGGCCTGACCCATTTCTATGTAAGAAGCAGCATCTTTATATAATTTTTTATATTCAGCTTCTTAATTAACTAACACATAAATATGTTTTTTATTTAATTTTTTTTAAGTCAGCTTAACGTATATACTAGTACAACATATTAGGTACATACACTTCAATCATTAGAATTATTTTCGTACACTCGTGAAAACAACATATACTTAGTTTTTACACGTATTCTATAATGATTTAAAGTCAATAAAGATTTGATGCAAAATAATGAAAGCATAATGTAGTTCAGATAGAGCAAGATCAGCAGGGCGGGAGATAGATTACACACCTGTATCAAGGGCTTGAATTTCTGACAAAATAATATTATTAATGTATACAATATATTTGTTTATTAGACATTCCAACATATAACGCAATATTGAGATGCTAAAAAATTTATAAAGTATGTATTTCCCTGAAACCAATGGTGTATATAGTTGGTAACTCCCATTATCATGGTTCAACGATAGGTGTTTCATTCTGTGGACTGAAAATAATTCTAATGATTGAAGTGTATGTTCCTAATGTACCCAGCTTTTCACATACTGGGTCATTTTAATTTAGCTTGTTGTATGTCTCCAGCCACTTGGAGGCTCGGTGCATCTACATAGAAAAAGTACCAAATTCAACCATTGGTGGATGGTAACTAAAAAATAATGGCAGGGCATGTAGTCATGTTAAGATTTTCATTGTTTTCTTGTCAGAGTTTTATGGTTTTGCATATGTCTGTGCATTATAGGATGTCGTGATAGGGTTGAGGATCAGATCACGCCTATTGGTATTCTTAATCATTTATTGTTCCAAAAAAAAAGACCCACAACTGTTCTGGGTTAATTCCCTAGCTGTTTGCATGGCTTGGTAGTATATTAGCCTGGTATGAGGCAAGATAAATAATACAATTTAAGTAAAGTATCAAATAAACCGTATTATCCTAAATTGAGAAATGAATTTTTAAAAATCACATCAACATCATAATCTTTCAAAATGTACCTGTTTTCCATATAGAATGCCATGTATACTGATTGTATTACAACTTTTTGTGTTTTGTCTTAGTGATTGTTCTTTAGTAAATAGGAAACTCTACAGTGTGTTAGTCCGAGAAACATTATTTGTGATATTGTAACAACAGTTTTTTAAACGTTGGTAATTGTATCAAATATATATCTTTGCATGTTTGAATTAACGCTCCTTTAAAATGTTTTCATCACGGCCTGGTAAACACATTCTTGTAAGTTGTCTACGCTGACATTTCTGGGTATGTCTCGCATGTAACATAATAATACTAAAGATTCTAATCATTTTTATATTACTTTTTATAATAATACAAATCTGTCAACCAAATATATTTCTGAAAACCCCTTTTTGCATCTTCAATAGTTGTCACATTGTGTTTTACAGATACCCTGTCTATAAAATCTAAGACCTATCAACACTCAGGAGTCAATGTCCAGGACAACACTCCAGGACACCTACACCACCCGATGTCACAGGAAGGCCATAAAGATCATCAAGGACAACAACCACCCGAGCCACTGCCTGTTCACCCCGCTATCATCCAGAAGGCGAGGTCAGTACAGGTGCATCAAAGCAGGGACAGAGAGACTGAAAAACAGCTTCTATCTCAAGGCCATCAGACTGTTAAACAGCCACCACTAACATTTAGTGGCCGCTGCCAACATACTGACTCAACTCCAGCCACTTTAATAATGGGAATTGATGGAAATGATGTAAAAATGTACCACTAGCCACTTTAAACAATGCCACTTAATATAATGTTTACATACCCTACATTACTCATCTCATATGTATATGTATATACTGTACTCTATATCATCTACTGCATCTTGCCATCTTTATGTAATACATGTATCACTAGCCACTTTAAACTATGCCACTTTATGTTTACATACCCTACATTACTCATCTCATATGTATATACTGTACTCTATACCATCTACTGCATCTTGCCTATGCCGTTCTGTACCATCACTCATTCATATATCTTTATGTACATATTCTTTATCCCTTTACACTTGTGTGTATAAGGTAGTAGTTGTGGAATTGTTAGGTTAGATTACTTGTTGGTTATTACTGCATTGTTGGAACTAGAAGCACAAGCATTTCGCTACACTCGCATTAACATCTGCTAACCATGTGTATGCGACAAATAAAATTTGATTTGATTTGAATGTCCTATCTCTTGTCTTTTTCATAGCCTGAGAGTATATTACCTAAAGTTGTCGCAGCTGCACACTATGTAACACATTATATCGATAATTGCCTAAAATTGTATTTCATTGTCTTTCATAAATGTTGCATTACCTGATGTTGAAACGTTGTTAAATATTTGCTACTTTGGTATACATTGAGTGGATGGGTATACTTTGAGAGAGAGAGAGAGAGAGTAATATTACACACTTAAATAATAGCTCATCATTCACACACATACAGCCCTGTCTTCATAGTTGTTCATAGTTTATTATTATAGTTTGATCATAGTTTTGTCATAGCTTTTAATTATCATTTCTAATCACAGATTGAATATAGTTGGCCATGGTTTCTAATCATACTTTCTGGTCTGAGAGGTCTGATTTAATAAGCGGTTCAAGTAGACCCTAAGGGGGCAGAAGCTATTGTTTACATACAGTATGAATAAAAACAATGTTTCATTGTATAAATAGCCTTCATTTTTAAAAACATACATGTAAATGCCTAGAATTAATACCTATCATTCTTAGACAATATATAATATACAAACATCACCTCTAATATTCAACTCCCCTTCAAAAAAGTTCCATGAGGAAGGAAAGATTCACCGTCTATCGTTTTATCTGTCCTGGGCTGCTGGCTTGTGTTTGGAGTTAGGTTAAGGCCTTCAGTACAAGCCCGCAGAATTGTCTGTTTCATCTGCTCTTCCGTAGTCGGGGGGGGGGACTTACGCCGAAAATAGTGTATTAGTGAATGGGCTACGTAAAGGACCGGGCGCAGTTTGCTTCTGAGAATCCCCGTCTAACTCTGTCGGTTCCCAATCCATTATGCCCTGTAGCCTCTGGGTATCATACAGACGTTAGATAATGTTAACCTGTATTTATACGAAATAGATACATTTTAACTTATAAGAATACGTCCATTTAACATATTGCCTAAAAAATATATTTAAAAAACAAATTATCTCGTAAAATTCTGTGTCCATCCGTTGCTCTTCGGAATTCCATTCTAATGAATGCGGTTCCATATGATTTATCCCCGGGATGCAGTTGGCTTAATGTTGCATATCCTGCCACCGTTAGATAATATTAACATGTTATATACATTTTTAAATTACATGAATATGTGCATTTGACTTAAATAAAATAATAATTGTTGTCATCGGTTTAAAACACATATAACTCCTGTTTAATATTACTATAACATCCACAATGTTCAAACAAGTCCCGCATCCCAAATCTAATATATACGTTTTCACGAACTCACCGTCAGAAAGCGGAAAGATTTACAGATGATCTTGTCCGATAACTATTCCGGGGCTGCTGTCCTGCATGTGTGTAACTGCGCTAAAACGATGCGAACAGAGTGGGAAACTATCTGTTTCACTAGACTCGTTGAGAAGTTTGCGGCCTTGGCTCAAAAGTAGTGATAGTACGGAATGAGTTTACAGAGCAGGGGGTGACGTTTTTTTTTTTGTTCGGGCGCTATCTGGTATATTTGATTACTAAGTTAGTGGGTTCAAACATTAGGATTGGGGTGTCGAGACAGTATTACCCTTTTGATATTCTACAACCTCCGGGGGGCTAGCACCTCGATGCTGTGTGGTCGGTCTAGACATAGCTATTATTTCTGGGCTGTTTGACTTTTTAGCCCCCACATCCTCTGGGGGGGTGAGCTAAATTAGTTTTTGAAAGGCTGTTAATGAAGCGTAAGTGTCCGTAAGACACAGACACACTTTTTTGTTTGGGGGGTAGGCCTCTGTTTTGCAGGATATTGTAAAGATAGAGAGAGCCTTGAGCGCAGCCGCATAGCCATTTATGAACACACACCCCGCCCCTTTTTCTTTGTTTTGAAACACACACACACACATCCACTACCGCACACGCACGCACACACACATGGCTTTTTCCGCAAGGTTTTTTTTATGAAAATTGGATAATCCACCCATTTAAAACTAAACACCGGAATAAAAAAGTTTACATCTTTGCATGCACTGGAAGATACATGAGAATTGACAGACTTTGTCACATTAGCACCATCATAAAGTTCACAGGCTAAAATTGTCACTTTGGCGTCAGGGCTATAGGCCATTGAAGCGATTCTTAGGGCCTTCAGATCACTGCGGCCGCAGACCTGTTCTTCCAACGCATATCCGGGCACATTTGTACCACTCAGGGCCTGTTCAATTTTACAGAGCGCCAGCCTAATCTTTAGCCATTCTCTCATCCGCAGAGCAGGAGAAAAACTCCCAGGTTTTGCCTGATAAAGGGGTTTGGGGCCACTGTCTGTGAATATCTTTACCGTAGAATCCTCCGGCTGGAATATGTAAGACATATGTCCCTCACTCGTACCCAAAACTCCTTTAAAACATTCTGGAGCTTCATACAGAACTTCCTCAAGACTTTGGTCACTGGGTTCATGACAAGACGCGCATAACATACCGAAAATTGGCATAGGTGTCATTTTTGTTTTAATATTCCGGGGGTTATCATGTACAGTCTTACGCATGTATTGTTCTGGGGCTTTATAAGGCGTCTGCAAAGCCCAATACCCCAGGACATTCGTGTTTCATAGACAACAACCCTGAGGGCAATAAAATAGGGGGGGCCTTACTCTTTGAAATGCTTACTCTTTGAAATGTCCCCCCACCCCGTTCCAAAGAGGACACTAGACATCAAACATCATGACAACTTCAAAGACACTATAAAACTATTTTCACACTATAAACCGTGAGAACCAGGAACAGGATGCCCAAACACATGGTCACTTCCTCCCCCCCGCCCCCCACCCCACCAGGATGTCCTGACCGGAAGCCCAAATACGGGCATGCACACGTCATCATGACATAGGGTCATAAATCAACATTTTGACGTGTGACATCTACTTTATTCTCTCTTAGACTGTATGGCACATAGACTGTATGGTAACATAGACTGTATGGTACATAAACTGTATGCTAACATAGACTGTATGGTACGTAGACTGTATGGTACATGGACTGTATGGTACATAGACTGTATGGCACATAGACTGTATGGTAACATAGACTGTATGGTACGTAGACTGTATGGTACATAAACTGAATGGTAACATAGACTGTATGGTACGTAGACTTTATGGTACATGGACTGTATGGTGACATAGACTATATGGTTCCTCCCTCTGAGCCTGGTTCCTCTCTAGGTTCCTCCTTCTGAGCCTGGCTCCTCTCTAGGTTCCTCCTTCTGAGCCTGCTTCCTCTCTAGGTTCCTCCCTCTGAGCCTGGTTCCTCTCTAGGTTCCTCCCTCTGAGCCTGGTTCCTCTCTAGGTTCCTCCTTCTGAGCCTGGCTCCTCTCTAGGTTCCTCCTTCTGAGCCTGGTTCCTCTCTAGGTTCCTCCTTCTGAGCCTGGTTCCTCTCTAGGTTCCTCCTTCTGAGCCTGCTTCCTCTCTAGGTTCCTCCCTCTGAGCCTGGTTCCTCTCTAGGTTCCTCCTTCTGAGCCTGGCTCCTCTCTAGGTTCCTCCTTCTGAGCCTGCTTCCTCTCTAGGTTCGTTCCCAAGTTCCTTCCTTCTGGAGAGGTTTTCCTGCCCAATGTGCGTCTGCTTGTTCTATGGGTTTTCACAAAGTGTAAAGCACTTTGTGACAGCTGCTGATGTAAAAAAGGTCTTCATAAAATATGTTTGATTGATCGAATGTTCAGTACATTAAATTAGATGACATTTGTATTCAGTATAGTCTCTACTCAGCCAGTTATAAATAATTGTGGGATGTTTATATTTGTTCTGTTACACACAGTGTGTAATGAAATGTGTTTTTTGCAAATCCCAACTCCCCCTGAGACACCCGCAGGGAGTGGAATCACGGCCAGGGTCGCCATTATACTGAGCCCATTGAGCAATTTGTTTTAAGTGCTTTGTTCAAGGGCACAGCGTCAGATTTCCCCCCACCTTGTCGGCTCTGGTATTCAAACCAGCGATATGATGTAGATACAGAAAGTAAACAGCGTAGTCGGTCAATTCTCACAACAACTAAGAGCGTTGAAGCGCGAAGCTCAACCTCTCCGCTCTTTTGATGGCCTGGCTACCACGCTGTACACAGTGTGAAGCGTACCAGTGCACATGCGCAGATACTTTGTGTTACTGTGTGAGAGTGAAGTGTTGCATCTCGCCCATCTCAATATCTCCGGTGCTGCTCGTGGCAACATCATTTTGCTGAGTCTACCTTTAATTAATACGGGGAAACTATTCATTTTTAAATATTTTTTTCAAAGAAACATTGAACATCTAATAGTCAAATCATAGAGTAAAAGCAGGTGAGCTGGTTCTTGGCCATTTTCTAGTGTTATTTGGTGGAAAACTGAGCAGGTGGAGCATTACGTCAATCTTGTTACTCATAGATAGATAGGATGGAAATGTTGGAACAATAAAACATTTTTTGTGAAGCATTCAATTGCCACTCCTTTTTGCACACAACAAGCTTCCACAAGGGGATTCGTGGCTTATTTAAGAAGAAATCCTCAACTCTGTTACTTTATAGGCTTTTGTTATAGTAAATTCTTTATTTAACCTCTTGAAATGGGAAAACACGTTGTTTATGAAGGCGAATATGTGCTATTTATGACAAAATCAAAGTTATTTTGGACCAAGTTACACTTTTTAATAGGCACCGTTTGTTGGAATGACCCAGATCCTAAACTGAGGAAGCATCCAGATATTTTGGACTATGACACCGGCCTCTATTTTACCTAAAGATGCAGGAATCACTCGAAATCATTGGCCACTTTAATACATGGATCACTAGTCACTTTAAATAATTCCACTTTTATAATGTTTACATTTTATTTATTTTATTTTTATTTCACCTTTATTTAACCAGGTAGGCAAATTGAGAACACGTTCTCATTTACAATTGCGACCTGGCCAAGATAAAGCAAAGCAGTTCGACACATACAACAACACATAGTTACACATGGAGTAAAACAAACATACAGTCAATAATACAGTGAAAAATAAGTCTATATACAATGTGAGCAAGTGAGGTGAGATAAGGGAGGTGAAGGCAAACAAAATATATATATAAATAAATAAAAATATAAAAAAGGCCATGGTGGCGAAGTAAATACAATATAGCAAGTAAAAAACACTGGAATGGTTGGTTTGCAGTGGAAGAAAGTGCAAAGTAGAGATAGAAATAATGGGGTGCAAAGGAGCAAAATAAATAAATAAATACAGTAGGTAAAGAGGTAGTTGTTTGGGCTAAATTATAGATGGGCTATGTACAGGTGCAGTGATCTATGAGCTGCTCTGACAGCTGGTGCTTAAAGCTAGTGAGGGAGATAAGTGTTTCCAGTTTCAGAGATTTTTGTAGTTCGTTCCAGTCATTGGCAGCAGAGAACTGGAAGGAGAGGCGACCAAAGGAAGAATTGGTTTTGGGGGTGACCAGAGAGATATACCTGCTGGAGCGCGTGCTACAGGTAGGTGCTGCTATGGTGACCAGCGAGCTGGTCTACTTTACCTAGCAGGGTTTTGTAGATGACCTGGAGCCAGTGGGTTTGGCGACGAGTATGAAGCGAGGGCCAGCCAACGAGAGTGTACAGGTCGCAGTGTTGGGTAGTATATGGGGCTTTGGTGACAAAACGGATGGCACTGTGATAGACTGCATCCAATTTATTGAGTAGGGTTTTGGAGGCTATTTTGTAAATGACATCACCGAAGTCGAGGATTGGTAGGATGGTCAGTTTTACAAGGGTATGTTTGGCAGCATGAGTGAAGGATGCTTTGTTGCGGAATAGGAAGCCAATTCTAGATTTAACTTTGGATTGGAGATGTTTGATGTGAGTCTGGAAGGAGAGTTTACAGTCTAACCAGACACCTAGGTATTTGTAGTTGCCACATATTCTAAGTCAGAGCCGTCCAGAGTAGTGATGTTGGACAGGCGGGCAGGTGCAGGCAGCGATCGGTTGAAGAGCATGCATTTAGTTTTACTTGTATTTAAGAGCAATTGGAGGCCACGGAAGGAGAGTTGTATGGCATTGAAGCTCGCCTGGAGGGTTGTTAACACAGTGTCAAAAGAAGGGCCAGAAGTATACAGAATAGTGTCGTCTGCGTAGAGGTGGATCAGAGTCTCACCAGCAGCAAGAGCGACATCATTGATGTATACAGAGAAGAGAGTCGGTCCAAGAATTGAACCCTGTGGCACCCCCATAGAGACTGCCAGAGGTCCGGACAACAGACCCTCCGATTTGACACACTGAACTCGATCAGAGAAGTAGTTGGTGAACCAGGCGAGGCAATCATTAGAGAAACCAAGGCTGTCGAGTCTGCCGATGAGGATGTGGTGATTGACAGAGTCAAAAGCCTTGGCCAGGTCAATGAATACGGCTGCACAGTATTGTTTCCTATCGATGGCGGTTAAGATATCGTTTATGACCTTGAGCGTGGCTGAGGTGCACCCATGACCAGCTCTGAAACCAGATTGCATAGCGGAGAAGGTATGGTGGGATTCGAAATGGTCGGTAATCTGTTTGTTGACTTGGCTTTCGAAGACCTTAGAAAGACAGGGTAGGATAGATACAGGTCTGTAGCTGTTTGGGTCAAGAGTGTCCCCCCCTTTGAAGAGGGGGATAACCGCAGCTGCTTTCCAATCTTTGGGAATCTCAGACGACACGAAAGAGAGGTTGAAAAGGCTAGTAATAGGGGTGGCAACAATTTCAGCAGATAGTTTTAGAAAGAAAGGGTCCAGATTATCTAGCCCGGCTGATTTGTAATGGTCCAGATTTTGCAGCTCTTTCAGAACATCAGCTGACTGTATTTGGGAGAAAGAGAAATGGGGAAGGCTTGGGCGAGTAGCTGAGGGGAGGGAAGTGCTGTTGACCGGGGTAGGGGTAGCCAGGTGGAAAGCATGGCCAGCCGTAGAAAAAAACGTATTGAAATTCTCAATTATAGTGGATTTGTCGGTGGTGACAGTGTTTCCTATCTTCAGTGCAGTTGGAAGCTGGGAGGAGGTGTTCTTATTCTCCATGGACTTTACAGTGTCCCAGAACTTTTTTGAGTTTGTGTTGCAGGAAGCAAATTTCTGCTTGAAAAAGCTAGCCTTGGCTTTTCTTACTGCCTGTGTATATTGGTTTCTAGCTTCCCTGAAAAGTTGCATATCACGGGGGCTGTTCGATGCTAATGCAGAACGCCATAGGATGTTTTTCTGTTGGTTAAGGGCAGTCAGGTCAGGAGAGAACCAAGGGCTATATCTGTTCCTGGTTCTAAATTTCTTGAATGGGGCATGCTTATTCAAGATGGTGAGGAAGGCATTTTAAAAAAATATCCAGGCATCCTCTACTGACGGGATGAGATCAATATCCTTCCAGGATACCTCGGCCAGGTCGATTAGAAAGGCCTGCTCGCTGAAGTGTTTCAGGGAGCGTTTGACAGTGACATATCCTACTTTACTCATCTCATATGTATATACTGTATTCTGTACCATCTACTGCATCTTGCCTATGCCGCACGGCCATCGCTCATCCATATATTTATATGTACATATTCTTATTCAATCCTTTACATTTGTGTGTATAAGGTAGTTGTTGGTGAATTGTTAGATTACTTGTTAGATATTACTGCACGGTCGGAACTAGAAGCACAAGCATTTCGCTACATTCACATTAACATCTGCTAACCATGGGGTTTGATTTGATTTGAATGCAAGGCCAATGTTGAGGGTTTGAAGCTGTCATTAGATTTTTAAAAGTGTTCTCTGTTATTAACATTAGATGTTGACATCAGCATCATTTTCAGCATAAGTGAGAAATATGACCTTGTAAGATTCAACTCAATATTAGGAAGGTGTTCTTAATGTTTTGTACACTCAGTGTAGCGCGGCGTCATGCTACAGTTTGTTTCACATTCTGCATCAGTGATCAGAATAGAGGCTGCAGTTCTGTCAACGTCCACCAGAGGAGGACATAGGGCCACTAATAATGACTCAGGATATACCTACATTAAAGCATGCACAGTTTGGGGCCAGTCAGACCACTGGTTTCAGTCCCACCTAATCTCGCAGGGCCATCCTTCCGTCCCACCGCATAAAAACCTGATGGTTTCATGTCTACTGTCTCTAGTTATCAGAGTTATTCACCAGGGACGTGTTCTCGATCTGACACTGAGTTACAGGCAGTGATGTGTTGCTCCCTTTTTATTTTTTTAAATGTATTTCACCTTTATTTAACCAGGTAGGCTAGTTGAGAAGTTCTCATTTACAACTGCGACCTGGCCAAGATAAAGCACAGCAGTTCGACACATACAACAACACAGAGTTACACATGGAATAAACAAAACATACAGTCAATAATACAGTAGAAAAAGAAAACAAAAAAGTCTATATACAGTGAGTGCAAATGAGGTAAAATGAGGTAAGTTAAGGCAATAAATAGGCCATGGTGGCGAAGTAATTACAATATAGCAATTAAACACTGGAATGGTAGATGTGAAGAAGATGAATGTGCAAGTAGAGATACTGGGGTGCAAAGGAGCAAGATAAATACATAAATACAGTATGGGTGTGAGGTAGATTGGATGGGCTGTATACAGATGGGCTATGTACAGGTGCAGTGATCTGTGAGCTGCTCTGACAGCTGGTGCTTAAAGCTAGTGAGGGAGATATGAGTCTCCAGCTTCAGTGACTTTTGCAGTTCGTTCCAGTCATTGGCAGGAGAGAACTGGAAAGAAAGGCGACCAAAGGAGTAATTGGCTTAGGGGGTGACCAGTGAGATATACCTGCTGGAGCGAGTGCTACGGATGGGTGCTGCTATGGTGACCAGTGAGCTGAGATAAGGCGGGGCTTTCCCTAGCAGAGACTTGTAGATGACCTGGAGCCAGTGGGTTTGGCGACGAATATGAAGCGAGGGCCAGCCAATGAGAGTGTACAGGTTGCAGTGGTGGGTTGTATACGGGGCTTTGGTGACAAAATGGATGGTACTGTGATAGACTGCATCCAATTTGTTGAGTAGAGTGTTGGAGGCTATTTTATAAATGACTTACAATGTTTTACGAGGGTATGTTTGGCAGCATGAGTGAAGGATGCTTTGTTGTGAAATAGGAAGCCGATTCTAGATTTAATTTTGGATTGGAGATGCTTGATGTGAGTTTGGAAGGAGAGTTTACAGTCTAACCAGACACCTCGGTATTTGTAGTTGTCCACATATTCTAAGTCAGAACCATCCGGAGTAGTGATGCTTGACAGGCGGGCAGGTGCGGGCAGTGATCGGTTGAAGAGCATGCATTTAGTTTTACTTGCATTTAGGAGCAGTTGGGGATCTCAGACGATACGAAAGAGAGGTTGAACAGGCTAGTAATAGGGGTTGCAACAATTTCGACAGATAATTTTAGAAAGTGAGGGTCCAGATTGTCTAGCCCGGCTGATTTGTAGGGGTCCAGATTTTGCAGCTCTTTCAGAACATCAGATATCTGGATTTGGGTGACAAAGAAATGGGGGAGGCTTGAGCGAGTTGCTGTGGGGAGTGCAGGGCTGTTGACCGGAGTAGGGGTAGCCAGGTGGAAAGCATGGCCAGCCGTAGAAAAATGCTTATTGAAATTCTCAATTATAGAAGATTTATCGGTGGTGACAGTGTTTCCTAGCCTCAGTGCAGTGGGCAGCTGGGAGGAGATGCTCTTATTCTCCATGGACTTTACAGTGTACCAGAACTTTTTTGAGTTTGTGCTACAGGATGCACATTTCTGCTTGAAAAAGCTAGCCTTAGCTTTCCTAACTGCCTGTGTATATTGGTTCCTAACTTCCCTGAAAAGTTGCATATCCCGGGGGCTATTCGATGCTAATGCAGAACGCCACAGGATGTTTTTGTGCTGGTCAAGGACAGTCAGGTCTGGAGAGAGGATCGCCGAGCTCTTGGTTTAAAACAGCAGCGGTGTATTTAGAGGGCAAATTGGTTAGGATAATATCTATGAGGGTGCCCATGTTTACGGATTTGGGGTTATACCTGGTGGGTTCATTGATAATTTGTGTGAGATTGAGGGCATCAAGTTTAGATTGTAGGATGGCCGGGGTGTTAAGCATGTCCCAGTTTAGGTCACCTAACAGCACGAGCTCTGAAGATAGATGGGGGGCAATCAGTTCACATATGGAGTCCAGGGCAAAGCGGGGGGCAGAGGGTGGTCTATAGCAAGTGGCAAGGGTGAGAGACTTGATTCTGGAGAGGTGGATGAAGTAGAAGCTCAAATTGTTTGGGTACAGAACAGGATAGTAATACAGAACTCTACAGGCTATCTCTACAGTAGATTGCAACACCGCCCCCTTTGGCAATTCTATCTTGTCGGAAAATATTATAGTTAGGGATGGACATTTCAGGGGTTTTGGTGGTCTTCCTGAGCCAGGATTCAGACACGGCTAAGACATCCGGGTTGGCAGAGTGTGCTAGGGCAGTGAATAAAACACACTTAGGGAGGACGCTTCTAATGTTAACATGCACGAAACCAAGGCGTTCTCCCCCAGGACACACCTGCTTCCCCTCCCCTCTCCTTATTTATAGCTTCAAATTGGGGGGGGTCTGCAGGTGCCCAGAGAATTGAAACTGAGAATACGTCCCAAATAGCACTTTATTCCCTTAACAGTGCACTACTTTTGACAAGGGCCCTATAAAGGACAATGGGCTCTGGTAAAAAGTCATGCACTATATTGGGATCCCCAGGCACTTCATATACCTGCTCCGGGTGGGGGACTGAGATACTCATCGTTCTACTATATCTCTGACCTCTGTGGTGAACGATTAAATATAAACATCATGGATTATATAATGGAGGAGGGTAGAGGATATGTGGTGATTAATATAAACATCATGGATTATATAATGGAGGAGGGTAGAGGATATGTGGTGATTAATATAAACATCATGGATTATATAATGGAGGAGGGTAGAGGATATGTGGTGATTAATATAAACATCATGGATTATATAATGGAGGAGGGTAGAGGATATGTGGTGATTAATATAAACATCATGGATTATATAATGGAGGAGGGTAGAGGATATGTGGTGATTAATATAAACATCATGGATTATATTATGGAGGAGGTAGAGGATATGTGGTGATTAATATAAACATCATGGATTATATAATGGAGGAGGGTAGAGGATATGTAGTGATTAATATAAACATCATGGATTATTTAATGGAGGAGGGTAGAGGATATGTGGTGATTAACATAAACATCATGGATTATATAATGGAGGAGGGTAGAGGATATGTGGTGATTAATATAAACATCATGGATTATATAATGGAGGAGGGTAGAGGATATGTGGTGATTAATATAAACATCATGGATTATATAATGGAGGAGGGTAGAGGATATGTGGGGATTAATATAAACATCATGGATTATATAATGGAGGAGGGTAGAGGATATGTGGGGATTAATATAAACATCATGGATTATATAATGGAGGGTAGAGGATATGTGGTGATTAATATAAACATCATGGATTATATAATGGAGGGTAGAGGATATGTGGTGATTAATATAAACATCATGGATTATATAATGGAGGAGGGTAGAGGATATGTGGTGATTAACATAAACATCATGGATTATATAATGGAGGAGGGTAGAGGATATGTGGTGATTAATATAAACATCATGGATTATATAATGGAGGAGGGTAGAGGATATGTGGTGATTAATATAAACATCATGGATTATATAATGGAGGAGGGTAGAGGATATGTGGTGATTAATATAAACATCATGGATTATATAATGGAGGAGGGTAGAGGATATGTGGTGATTAATATAAACATCATGGATTATATTATGGAGGAGGTAGAGGATATGTGGTGATTAATATAAACATCATGGATTATATAATGGAGGAGGGTAGAGGATATGTAGTGATTAATATAAACATCATGGATTATTTAATGGAGGAGGGTAGAGGATATGTGGTGATTAACATAAACATCATGGATTATATAATGGAGGAGGGTAGAGGATATGTGGTGATTAATATAAACATCATGGATTATATAATGGAGGAGGGTAGAGGATATGTGGTGATTAATATAAACATCATGGATTATATAATGGAGGAGGGTAGAGGATATGTGGGGATTAATATAAACATCATGGATTATATAATGGAGGAGGGTAGAGGATATGTGGGGATTAATATAAACATCATGGATTATATAATGGAGGGTAGAGGATATGTGGTGATTAATATAAACATCATGGATTATATAATGGAGGGTAGAGGATATGTGGTGATTAATATAAACATCATGGATTATATAATGGAGGAGGGTAGAGGATATGTGGTGATTAACATAAACATCATGGATTATATAATGGAGGAGGGTAGAGGATATGTAGTGATTAATATAAACATCATGGATTATATAATGGAGGGTAGAGGATATGTGGTGATTAATATAAACATCATGGATTATATAATGGAGGAGGGTAGAGGATATGTGGTGATTAATATAAACATCATGGATTATATAATGGAGGAGGGTAGAGGATATGTGGTGATTAATATAAACATCATGGATTATATAATGGAGGAGGGTAGAGGATATGTAGTGATTAATATAAACATCATGGATTATATAATGGAGGAGGGTGGAGGATATGTGGTGATTAATATAAACATCATGGATTATATAATGGAGGAGGGTAGAGGATATGTAGTGATTAATATAAACATCATGGATTATATAATGGAGGAGGGTAGAGGATATGTGGTGATTCATATAAACATCATGGATTATATAATGGAGGGTAGAGGATATGTAGTGATTAATATAAACATCATGGATTATATAATGGAGGAGGGTAGAGGATATGTGGTGATTAATATAAACATCATGGATTATATAATGGAGGAGGGGAGAGGATATGTAGTGATTAATATAAACATCATGGATTATATAATGGAGGGTAGAGGATATGTAGTGATTAATATAAACATCATGGATTATATAATGGAGGAGGGTAGAGGATATGTGGTGATTAATATAAACATCATGGATTATATAATGGAGGAGGGTAGAGGATATGTGGTGATTAATATAAACATCATGGATTATATAATGGAGGAGGGTAGAGGATATGTAGTGATTAATATAAACATCATGGATTATATAATGGAGGAGGGTAGAGGATATGTGGTGATTAATATAAACATCATGGATTATATAATGGAGGAGGGTAGAGGATATGTGGTGATTAATATAAACATCATGGATTATATAATGGAGGAGGGTAGAGGATATGTAGTGATTAATATAAACATCATGGATTATATAATGGAGGAGGGTAGAGGATATGTGGTGATTAATATAAACATCATGGATTATATAATGGAGGGTAGAGGATATGTAGTGATTAATATAAACATCATGGATTATATAATGGAGGAGGGTAGAGGATATGTGGAGATTAATATAAACATCATGGATTATATAATGGAGGAGGGTAGAGGATATGTAGTGATTAATATAAACATCACGGATTATATAATGGAGGAGGGTAGAGGATATGTGGTGATTAATATAAACATCATGCATTATATAATGGAGGAGGGTAGAGGATATGTGGTGATTAATATAAACATCATGCATTATATAATGGAGGAGGGTAGAGGATATGTGGTGATTAATATAAACATCATGCATTATATAATGGAGGAGGGTAGAGGATATGTGGTGATTAATATAAACATCATAGATTATATAATGGAGCGGTGATGAGGGTAGAGGATATGTGGTGATTAATATAAACATCATGGATTATATAATGGAGGAGGGTAGAGGATATGTGATTAATATAAACATCATGGATTATATAATGGAGCGGTGATGAGGGTAGAGGATGGTGCAGAGTCAAAAGCAGAACAGATATATTTGAGTTAGTTTATCATACTGGCTCTTTACTTAAATAGTTGGGACACATTTAAAGTGACTTGTAGGCCAGTAAAGATCAATAATTATAATATTATTATTAGAACTGCGGAAGTCTGTTAACCCCAAGACATGTCAATCAACTATGAGAGTAGCTAGTGATTGTAGAGGCCCCTCCCTCTGGTCCTACGTGGCTTGCTGATAGGTTAACTGTAAAGGCACTTCCCTCTGGTCCTCCTTGGTTGGTGATAGGTTAATTGCAGAGGCCCCTCCCTTTGGTCCTCCCTGTATGTGTCCTTATAGGTGGGTCCTGCAGCCTCTCCTCTCCTCACACTCCAACCCTGCTCATCTCTCAGCTGGACAGTAAGGGCCGTTCACACCACACACTGACAACATGCTGGGGACACTCTGCACTCTCATCACTGCTCTAACATGTAAGGAGTCTGACTTCCTGGAGGTTTTACTTCCTGTTTTATTCATAATGAGTCTGTATGTTTCTCTTTACTACATGTCATCTTCTTATTTCCCAGGTGTCAGTGGTGTGACTGTGGTGACACAGAAGCCTCCTGTTGTGACAGTGAAGAAAGGAGAGACGGCCACCATGGACTGTAACCTGGGGACTGTTGAAAATAGTGCTCGTTGGTATAAACAGGTTCCAGGAGGAGTCCCTCACTATGTGTTAAGGTGGTACCACACTGGTTGGAGCTCTGTAAAATATGGTTCTGGTTTCTCCTCTCCTAAATTCACATCTAATCATCAGTCTAAATCAGATTATCGTTTGATTATTAATTCTGTGGAGGAGACAGACTCAGCAGTGTATTACTGTAATACATGGGACAGCTCTGTTGAAGAGGCTGTATCACAGTGATATACACCATGACAAAAACCTCCTCACCAAACACACTCACTTCTGCTTTCAGATGTTCTGAATATAGACACTAACTGAATGTCAAGTCATCCTGAACCAGTGTGTCTGCAGTAGGAGAACATTCCATGCTTGTGTTTTACACAAAACCCTTCACACATTTACTAGAATGTTGTCATTAACAATTACACCTAGTTGTCACAAAGCATGAATGATAAAGTGATATTCCAGAAGGTTCAGTCCTAACAGAAGACTCCATGTATCAGATAACCTCCATGATAGTCAGTCCCCTGGTTTACAGTAGAGACGTATTACATCAACAGTCATTTAGTGATGTACTGTTAGTTCAGAACCCCACTATCAGGTCCAGATAATATTATGTTATTATACATATTATGACATGCTGATTTAAGTAAACTAACCAACACAACTCACATGAAACTAAATACTGCTCTTTTCAGTGTAACCAAAAGTATCCCATATAGTTTGTTATACCAATCTAAAATATATATAATTTTGATAGTTGAATAGTTACAGTATGTTACGAATCCCTTTGGCCCAGCAGTCTAGGGGGGATGGTAACGAGACCCGTAACATAACTCATGCAAATTATAGTAGTGAAAAAGTAAGTGAGAACGAAATAACCACAGACAACTAAATTACCATCAAACACTCATGGTTTATTTTTAAACACACGGTAAAGGAGGGCAGGAAAAGGGGCTGAGCTGGACCCAAGGAAAGAAACAAATATCCCAAAACACCCCTAAGCTAGTCTAGCCTACTTCAATAGAGCTAACTAACCAAAGATACAGCGGGTGGTCCGCCCAGTTCTAACTAGTGTTCTTAGACAAAGTATTCCTACAGGTAGTGTATGCCCATGGGCGACTTGTCTTGGTTCCCCCTTTTCCCACCATCAAACACACAGTCAAACACCATAACAAAACAATACTCACAGGGTGTCATGTAGTTGCAAACCACAAGCGATCTAGAGAGATTGCATGACATAGAGATCGAGCTCCAGAGAAAACAACTGACAGGGTTTTAAACCAAGGGAAAGGGAATGTGATTGGGTAGGAGAAAAGGAGCAGGTGTCTTCTGATTAGCGACTGATTGGTGACTGATTGGGGAATGATGATTGCCGCCTGTGAGGGGAGAAGGAGAGAAAAGAAATACACACACAGGATACACACACACAGGATACCTGTATCCGTAACACAGTAATTAAAATTGATCAGAAGTCCATCTTTACAGAAGCTGATAGGCTTAGATATAGAGGCCCCCCCCTCTGTTCCTCCCTGTCTGTCTCCTTATAGTTGGGTCCTGCAGCCTCTCCTCTCCTCACACTCCAATCCTGCTCATCTCTCAGCTGGACAGTAAGGGCCATTCACACCACACACTGACATCATGCTGGGGACACTGCACTCTCATCACTGCTCTAACATGTAAGGAGTCTGACTTCCTGGAGGTTTTACTTCCTGTTTTATTATTAATGAGTCTGTATGTTTCTCTTTACTGCATGTCGTCTTCTTATTTCCCAGGTGTCAGTGGTGTGACTGTGGTGACACAGAAGCCTCCTGTTGTGACAGTGAGGAAAGGAGAGGCGCCTCTCTGGACTGTAACATGGGGACTGTTGATGATAGAGACGGCCACTATGGACTGTAACCTGGGGACTGTTGATAATAGAGATGGACACTCTGGACTGTAACATGGGGACTGTTGATGATAGAGACGGCCACTATGGACTGTAACCTGGGGACTGTTGATGATAGAGACGGCCACTATGGACTGTAACCTGGGGACTGTTGATAATAGAGAAGGCCACTCTGGACTGTAACCTGGGGACTGTTCAGTTTAGTGGTGCTCGTTGGTATAAACAGGTTCCAGGGGGAGTCCCTCAGTACGTGTTAAGGTGGTACCACACTGGTTGGAGCTCTGTAGAATATGGTTCTGGTTTCTCCTCTCATAAATTTACATCTAATCATCAGTCTATATCAGATTATTGTTTGATTATTAGCAATGTGGAGGAGACAGACTCAGCAGTGCATTACTGTCAGACTCAAAATGACTCTCCTATCACAGTGATATACACCATGACAAAAACCTCCTCACCAAATACAGTATATCACAAAAGTGAGTGCACCCCTCACATTTTTGTATATATTTGAGTATATCTTTTCATGTGACAAGACTGAAGAAATGATACTTTGCTACAATGTAAAGTAGTGAGTGTACAGCTGGTATAACCGTGTAAATTTGCTGTCCCCTCAAAATAACTCAACACACAGCCATTAATGTCTAAACCACTGACAACAACAGTGAGTACACCCCTAAGTGAAAATGTCCAAATTGGGCCCAAAGTGTCAATATTTTGTGTGGCCACCATCATTTTCCAGCACTGCCTTAACCCTCTCGGGCATGGAGTTCACCAGAGCTTCACAGGTTGCCACTGGAGTCCTCTTCCACTCCTCCATGATGACATCACGGAGCTGGTGGATGTTAGAGACCTTGCACTCCTCCACCTTCCGTTTGAGGATGCCCCACAGATGCTCAATAGGGTTTAGGTCTGGAGACATGCTTGGCCAGTCCATCACCTTTACCCTCAGCTTCTTTAGCAAGGCAGTGGTCGTCTTGGAGGTGTGTTTGGGGTCGTTATCATGTTGGAATACTGCCCTGCGGCCCAGTCTCCGAAGGGAGGTGATCATGCTCTGCTTCAGTATGTCACAGTACATGTTGGCATTCATGGTTCCCTCAATGAACTGTAGCTCCCCAGTGCCGGCAGCACTCATGCAGCCCCAGACCATGACAATCCCACCACCATGCTTGACTGTAGGCAAGACACACTTGTCTTTGTACTCCTCACCTGGTTGCCGCCACACACGCTTGACACCATCTGAACCAAATAAGTTTATCTTGGTCTCATCAGACCACAGGACATGGTTCCAGTAATCCATGTCCTTAGTCTGCTTGTCTTCAGCAAACTGTTTGCGGGCTTTCTTGTGCATCATCTTTAGAACAGGCTTCCTTCTGGGACGACAGCCATGCAGACCAATTTTATGCAGTGTACGGCGTATGGTCTGAGCACTGACAGGCTGACCCCCACCCCTTCAACCTCTGCAGCAATGCTGGCAGCACTCATACGTCTATTTCCCAAAGACAACCTTTGCATATGACGCTGAGCACGTGCACTCAACTTCTTTGGTCGACCATGGAGAGGCCTGTTCTGAGTGGAACCTGTCCAGTTAAACCGCTGTATGGTCTTGGCCACCGTGCTGCAGCTCAGTTTCAGGGTCTTGGCAATCTTCTTATAGCCCAGGCCATCTTTATGTAGAGCAACAACTCTTTTTTCAGATCCTCAGAGAGTTCTTTGCCATGAGGTGCCATGTTGATCTTCCAGTGACCAGTCAGTATGAGGGAGTGTGAGAGCGATGACGTGTGTACTCACTTTTGTGATATACTGTACACTCACTTCTGCTTCGTGGCAGAGGGGTGAACTCCAAGAAACATCAGTTGGTCAGTGATTATTATAACAATATATACATGTCACAATGGGAGATCTGGAAATGGAAGAACCATTCATTCCTACATGTCAAAAAGATTATAAGAAGACATTGTCTGAAAGGAAACTGATGTTGTCTCTCTTGTTGTGATCATCATCATCATCATCAGGTCAATACTGCATCATATGGATATTGCTTTAACTCAGTGCTTCTCAATTATTTTCTGTTACGCCCCCCCTAGGAAGAAGTAAACATTTTGCGCCCCCCAACTCTCCGCCGCTACTGTAAATAGTATCATTTGTCTATAAAATTGTTATAAGTACACCTCTGCATAACATTGTATCCTTATTAACATTAAAGAAAACAAAAAAGAAAGAAATATAGATCAACTTACAACAAAAAATAACTTTATTACCATTGTTTTTTAGTCTGTAACAGAAAAGACTTAAAGTGCATCGATTTGCCTGGGGGAAAAAAAAAAAAGTGCTCGCTGGTTTACTGAAGTAGCATTCACAAAGCGGGAGGATTGTTGGCAATATTCCGCACGTTTTCGCTGAAAAAACTCAAGCGGCTTATCAGCGTGATTGGGGTGTAATGTCTTTAAGTGACGCCTTAATTTATTTGGCTTCATGCTGTCCACTGCCAACATTTTTAGACACAGTAAACATACCGGTCTTTCCTCGTCTCCCACCGTAGTCACAGTGAAGCCAAGCGCTACATACGCGTCGTCATATTTCCTCGTCTTAGCTTTCGGGAGACTTACGTTTGTCTCATTATCTCCGTCTCTCTCCGCCTTTCTTTTCATCCCTGTTAAATATTTTTCCATGGTGTCTCTTAAGGGTTTGTTATCTGCACTTCATATCTCCTGCTCTGTGCTGTGTGCTCTTGTTCGGTGCAAAAAAAAACTACTCCCTGCTGGCAAAAAAAAGCATGTTCCCCGTGGTCACACGCGGGGGCGCGCCCCACTATTTGAGAAGGACTGCTTTAACTGATGGATTCAAAAGGACCAGACACCAACAGCAGAATATGATGCTATACTATATACTGTTACTTCATAGAGAGGAACTCTAGAAAAACCTGAGATGTTTGTAGAGAAAGTGAAGCTCTGTCTGAATGGGATGTTTCAGTTACTGTCCTCTCAGTAGAGAGAGTGAAGCTCTGTCTGAATGGGATGTTTCAGTTCCTGTCCTCTCAGTAGAGAGAGTGAAGCTCTGTCTGAATGGGATGTTTCAGTTCCTGTCCTCTCAGTAGAGAGAGTGAAGCTCTGTCTGAATGGATGTTTCGCTTCCTGTCCTCTCAGTAGAGAGAGTGAAGCTCTGTCTAAATGGGATGTTTCAGTTCCTGTCCTCTCAGTAGAGAGAGTGAAGCTCTGTCTGAATGGGATGTTTCAGTTCCTGTCCTCTCAGTAGTGAGAGTGAAGCTCTGTCTGAATGGGATGTTTCAGTTCCTGTCCTCTCAGTAGAGAGAGTGAAGCTCTGTCTGAATGGGATGTTTCAGTTCCTGTCCTCTCAGTAGAGAGAGTGAAGCTCTGTCTGAATGGGATGTTTCAGTTCCTGTCCTCTCAGTAGTGAGAGTGAAGCTCTGTCTGAATGGGATGTTTCAGTTCCTGTCCTCTCAGTAGAGAGAGTGAAGCTCTGTCTGAATGGGATGTTTCAGTTCCTGTCCTCTCAGTAGAGAGAGTGAAGCTCTGTCTGAATGGGATGTTTCAGTTCCTGTCCTCTCAGTAGAGAGAGTGAAGCTCTGTCTGAATGGATGTTTCAGTTCCTGTCCTCTCAGTAGAGAGAGTGAAGCTCTGTCTGAATGGGATGTTTCAGTTCCTGTCCTCTCAGTAGAGAGAGTGAGGAGGTTTTTGTACGGCTGTGTATACAAACTGAATCACTGTGGTATTCGGACAAGGAACCAAGCTCATTGTCACTGGTGAGTACCCTTTCTTTTAACCTTATATTTTTGTTTTCAAGGTTTTTTGTAATACATAATAGTTAATAGAGTTACATATTTAACATTATATTCTTATTTCATATTTATCTAGTGTAAATAACCTACTTTGTGGACTGATTATCAAGAGTCATGGACACCATGTGACAGCTTCATAGCCTACAGTATATCTGTAGTTGTTGATTTCACATTTAAACATAAAAAACGTGATGGACTATTTGACCATGTAGGTTACTGCTGTCACTTGACAACACTACTCATTTATAATGTCTCATACAATAATAATATATTTACTCAGAGGTAGATTTGAATGTGAAGTCGACATAAAGTTGTATCAACCTTTAAAATGTTGGTCCCACGTTATATTAAATAATGATAAAACCATGTATATGGTAGTTACACACAATGTTGCTACATGATTCATTACATTGCAGGCTACTACATTACAGTTGGTAACTCTGTTTGCTGGTTGACTAGTAGTAGGATATATGTTTGATTGTATCCCTCATTCAAGCAAATCTGACTTCTTGATTATGTTTAAACTTAGAGATCTGAACTCATTATCCACTTGCACAGAAATCTGCTTCACCTCTGAAAAGTCACATATGGAGAGTTACTTAGAAAGTTTCTAAATAAGTCCAGCTACAAACAGAGATATGAGTAATATGTAACTATAGAATTACATGGTTTTAGTGCCTTTTCATTTGAGCCCAACATGTTAATTGTTTGTAGCCTTTGAGAAAACGTTGTATTTTTTATTCTACAGTATAATCACACAACCCTGTTTCATTCTACTAACATATCAAATGATTTAGTGTAATATTTATTCTGCTCATTCCATTGGTCCAGACTCTACCCTCCCTCCGCCTGTCTTGACCATCTTCCCTCCGTCCAGCGATGAGTTGAAGTCCAGCAAAGTCACCCTGGTGTGTCTGGCCAGTCAGATGGCCATGGGCTACGCCGATGTCAGCTGGACAGCGGGAGGGAATCCGGTCACCGGCGGCATCGCTACGAGTGGCCCGGTGCCGCAAGCCGACAAGACGTTCCAACTCAGCAGCTGTCTGACCGTTGACACGTCAGAATGGAACCAGGACAAAGTGTTCTCGTGTAAAGTCACCGCGGGCTCCAAGTTCGCTGAGAAAGACATCAAGAAGTCTGTATGCAGCACTGAATAGCCTGAGAACCATTGTAATGTCCATTTGATTTTCTACATCACTTTTCAAGATATTGTTAGAATTATAATTTTTCTTTGCATATATACTGCATACATTCTGTTCCAAAAAAGAGAGAAATAGCTCCTAATACTTATATCATAGGCTATATGATAAGTTTGAAATTAATTGATTTGCTGACTTATAATAGAGGAATAGTTAGAGCTTTGCTGTATTGTGGATATTAAATAAAGAACATTCTAAAGAACAAGTGTTTGTATTTGAGCATGTTGATGAACATCAGTGTTAGCAGCACTAAATGAGGGGGAGTTTAACTGAACTCAAATAGAGCAGCCTGCTCTCTGACTTTAGTCCAGATCCAGAAATAGTTGATCTAGATATCCAGGATGTAGAGCAGGTTTACTGTAATGTTAATGAATAACCAGAGATGGACCAGAGGTTTAAATTACAACTTCACATTATTGAGAACCTTCATTAGTGTGATATGATTGTATTATAAGATCATTCTGAAAGTATATATTTAATAATCTATTTAAAATAGTTGATTTGAAAAGGCTACTTGATTATTTCCTAGGCAATATTTGCTTTTACTTTTCACTGTATGAAGAATTAAAACAACAGTACAGTAACATGATAAATTCAATATATTCATAGTTTATATTCAATAGTGTTATAAGCGTACGTCTTACTATAATGTACAATAACATTTTACTCATGAATCTTTTCTCTCCGTACATCTTTGCCAGCAGGGGGAAAAATAAGAGATATAATATTATAATATGCTTCCACCTTGTGGCTCAAACAGTTGTATTTCATTATAGTTGTAGTTCACTATAGTTGTAGTTCATTATAATTGTATTTCATTATAGTTGTAGTTCATTATAGTTGTAGTTCATTATAGTTGTAGTTCATTATAGTTGTAGTTCATTATAGTTGTAGTTCAATATAGTTGTATTTCATTATAGTTGTATTTCATTATAGTTGTATTTCATTATAGTTGTATTTCATTACAGTTGTATTTCATTATAGTAGTATTTCATTATAGTTGTATTTCATTATAGTTGTATTTCATTATAGTAGTATTTCATTATAGTAGTATTTCATTATAGTTGTATTTCATTATAGTTGTATTTCATTATAGTTGTAGTTCATTATAGTTGTATTTCATTAGTTGTATTTCATTATAGTTGTATTTCATTATAGTTGTATTTCATTATAGTTGTATTTCATTATAGTTGTATTTCATTATAGTAGTATTTCATTATAGTTGTATTTCATTATAGTAGTATTTCATTATAGTTGTATTTCATTATAGTTGTATTTCATTATAGTTGTATTTCATTATAGTAGTATTTCATTATATTTGTATTTCATTATAGTTGTATTTCAGTTGTATTTCATTATAGTAGTATTTCATTATAGTTGTATTTCATAGTAGTTGTATTTCATTATAGTAGTATTTCATTATAGTAGTATTTCATTATAGTTGTATTTCACAGTAGTTGTATTTCATTATAGTTGTATTTCATTATAGTTGTATTTCATTATAGTAGTATTTCATTATAGTTGTATTTCATAGTAGTTGTATTTCATTATAGTAGTATTTCATTATAGTACTATTTCATTATAGTTGTATTTCATTATAGTTGTATTTCATTATAGTTGTATTTCATTATAGTAGTATTTCATTATAGTTGTATTTCATTATAGTAGTATTTCATTATAGTTGTATTTCATAGTAGTTGTATTTCATTATAGTTGTATTTCATTATAGTAGTATTTCATTATAGTTGTATTTCATTATAGTTGTATTTCATTATAGTTGTATTTCATTATAGTTGTATTTCATTATAGTTGTATTTCACTATAGTTGTATTTCATAGTAGTTGTATTTCATTATAGTTGTATTTCATTATAGTTGTAGTTCATTATAGTTGTATTTCATTGTAGTTGTATTTCATTATAGTAGTATTTCATTATAGTTGTATTTCATTATAGTTGTATTTCAGTTGTATTTCATTATAGTAGTATTTCATTATAGTTGTATTTCATAGTAGTTGTATTTCATTATAGTAGTATTTCATTATAGTTGTATTTCATTATAGTTGTATTTCATAGTAGTTGTATTTCATTATAGTTGTATTTCATTATAGTTGTATTTCATTATAGTTGTATTTCATTATAGTAGTATTTCATTATAGTTGTATTTTCATAGTAGTTGTATTTCATTATAGTAGTATTTCATTATAGTACTATTTCATTATAGTTGTATTTCATTATAGTAGTATTTCATTATAGTTGTATTTCATTATAGTAGTATTTCATTATAGTAGTATTTCATTATAGTTGTATTTCATTATAGTAGTATTTCATTATAGTTGTATTTCATAGTAGTTGTATTTCATTATAGTTGTATTTCATTATAGTTGTATTTCATTATAGTTGTATTTCATTATAGTTGTATTTCATTATAGTTGTATTTCATTATAGTTGTATTTCATTGTAATCATTTCCAGACTAAATCCATCACCAGTTTCAAATCAATCATAAATGACGTTATTGAAAGTTAGTGTACAATATCTCTGTTGTCAGTACAAAGCTCTGCTCAGTTCTGTGTTGGACTGGTTCAGAGAGGAGTGTAGTGATGTAGTTGAGACTAAATCAGTCTAACTAAGGTTTAGGGACCCTCCTTCCTCTGGTCCTCATGAACCATTGTCCTGTTCCATTTTCTCTCTCTGTGTCCTCATCTGGTTCCTCACATCTGTCCTCGGTGGTGCCCTCACTCTAAGTCTGGTCTTGTTCACATTGGGGAGAATCCTAACATGCATTTCAGTCACATTTTCACTTAGTCTCCCATTGGCATCAATGCATGACTAAGTAAAGATTCACCTGATTTGGAAGTTTGGATTCACCCCACTGTGCATCAGTGATCAGAATAGAGTCTGCAGTTCTATCAACGTCCACCAGAGGAGGACATACGACCACCAATAATGACTGAGGAAAGATCTACATGTACTTTACAACAGGAACAGCTGTCTGTAGACCACTGGTTTCAGTCCCACCCAAAGACCAGCTGATAGTTTCATATCTACTATCTCTAGTTATCAGAGTCATTCACCAGGGACGTGTTCTAGATCTGACATTGAGTTACAGGCAGTGATGTGTTGCTCCCCTTCTCCCCCAGCACACACCTGCTCCCCCTCCCCTCCTCCTCTCCTTATTTATAGCTTCATGTAAATGAAAGGGTAATTTTATCTCCTCTCAGAACTGTGTGGGGGAAGGGGGGTGGTGGGGGGGTCTGCAGGTGACCAGAGGAGTGGACTGAAACTGAAAATGTGTCCCAAATGGCACTATGTTCCCTTTATAGTGCACTACTTTTGACAAAGGCCCATTGGGTTCTGGTCAACAGTAGTGCACTATAAAGGGAATAGGGAGACATCCTGAGTACCTCATAATTATGTTGGTCTTGTATAGAACTAGTAAAGGATAATAAACTCCATTCATGGTTTGATGGAGGTAGGAGATTAGATACCTCATCATTATGTTAGTCTTGTGAAGAACTAGTATAGGATATTAAACTCCAGTTATGGTTTGATGGAGGTAGAATAGGAGTCAGTGAAGAAGACAGGGCCTCATGTAGAGCAATGAGAATAGCTGGTGATTGGTTAACTTTAGAGGCCCCTCCCTCTGTTCTTCCCTGTCTGTCTCCTTATAGGTGGGTCCTGCAGCCTCTCCTCTCCTCACACTTCAACCCTGCTCATCTCTCAGCTGGACAGTAAGGGCCGTTCACACCACACACTGACAACATGCTGGGGACACTCTGCACTCTCATCACTGCTCTAACATGTAAGGAATAACTATATGTTCAACATGAATCACAAAAAGCCATTAGAAGTTGTTAATTCATGTATGATGAAATGTCTTAAATTGTATTTCATTCCCACAGATGTCAGTTGCCAGAAAGCAGTGACACAGACACCTTCAGTACTGACTGTCAGTACAAAGGGGACTGCTACTTTTTACTGTGACATTACCAAAGATGAAGGCAATTATGTAATCTGGTATAAACAGGTTCCAGGAGGAGTTCCTCAGTATGTATTAGGTAATTACTATACAGACGACTTGCCTGATCAATATGGATCTGGTTTCTCCTCTGATCGTTTCACATCTAAAGCCACGTCTGATAAGGATTATCAGTTTATAATCAGTAATGTGGAGGAGACAGACTCAGCAGTGTATTACTGTCAGACATGGGACGACTCTGTTAAAGAGAACGTATCACAGTGATATACACCATGACAAAAACCTCCTCACCAAACACACTCACTTCTGCTTTCAGATGTTCTGAATATAGACACTAACTGAATGTCAAGTCATCCTGAACCAGTGTGTCTGCAGTAGGAGAACATTCCATGCTTGTGTTTTACACAAAACCCTTCACACATTTACTAGAATGTTGTCATTAACAATTACACCTAGTTGTCACAAAGCATGAATGATAAAGTGATATTCCAGAAGGTTCAGTCCTAACAGAAGACTCCATGTATCAGACAACCTCCATGATAGTCAGTCCCCTGGTTTACAGTAGAGACGTATGACATCAACAGTCATTTAGTGATGTACTGTTAGTTCAGAACCCCACTATCAGGTCCAGATAATATTATTATAATGTTATTATTATACATATTATGACACGCTGATTTAAACTAACTAACATAACTGAGAAGAAACAAAATACTGATCTGCAACAAAACAAATCCAATATGTTTATGAAATAGTCCTATCTCAAATATTTCCATTTTGTATAGTTGAATAGTGACTCTAATTGAAATGTATGTCACAGTTATGAAAATATAGTATATAGATATAGTATCCGTCCAGATATTATTTAGAAATCTGTCTGTTGGTCTTGTGAAGACCCAGATACAGTACGTTTGAGAGTAGGTAGTGATTGGTTAACTGTAGAGGCCCCTCCCTCTGGTCCTCCCTGGCTTGGTGATAGGTTAACTGTAGAGACCCCTCCCTCTAGTCCTCCCTGGCTGTCTCCTTATAGGTGGGTCCTGCAGCCTCTCCTCTCCTCACACTCCAACCCTGCTCATCTCTCAGCTGGACAGTAAGGGCCGTTCACACCACACACTGACAACATGCTGGGGACACTCTGCACTCTCATCACTGCTCTAACATGTAAGGAGTCTGACTTCCTGGAGGTTTTACTTCCTGGTTTATTCATAATGAGTCTGTATGTTTCTCTTTACTACATGTCATCTTCTTATTTCCCAGGTGTCAGTGGTGTGACTGTGGTGACACAGAAGCCTCCTGTTGTGACAGTAAGCAAAGGAGACACGCCCACTCTGGACTGTAACCTGGGGACTGTTGATAATAGAGACGGCCACTCTGGACTGTAACCTGGGGACTGTTGATGATAGAGACAGACACTCTGGACTGTAACCTGGGGACTGTTGATAATAGAGACAGACACTATGGACTGTAACCTGGGGACTGTTGATAATAGAGACGGCCACTCTGGACTGTAACCTGGGGACTGTTGATAATAGAGACGGCTACACTGGACTGTAACCTGGGGACTGTTGATAATAGAGACGGCCACTATGAACTGTAACCTGGGGACTGTTGATAATGGAGACTGCCACTCTGGACTGTAACCTGGGGACTGTTGATAATAGAGACGGCCACTATGGACTGTAACCTGGGGACTGTTGATAAGAGACGGCTACACTGGACTGTAACCTGTGGACTGTTGATAGTAGAGATTGGCACTCTGGACTGTAACCTGTGGACTGTTGATAATAGAGAAAGCCACTCTGGACTGTAACCTGGGGACTGTTGATAATAGAGACGGCCACTCTGGACTGTAACCAGTGGACTGTTGATAGTAGAGATTGGCACTCTGGACTGTAACCTGTGGACTGTTGATAATAGAGAAAGCCACTCTGGACTGTAACCTGGGGACTGTTGATAATAGAGACGGACACTCTGGACTGTAACCTGGGGACTGTTGATAGTAGAGACGGCCACTCTGGACTGTAACCTGGGGACTGTTGATGATAGAGACGGCCACTCTGGACTGTAACCTGGGGACTGTTGATAATAGAGACGGCCACTCTGGACTGTAACCTGGGGACTGTTGATGATAGAGACGGCCACTCTGGACTGTAACCTGGGGACTGTTGATAATAGAGACGGCCACTCTGGACTGTAACCTGGGGACTGTTGATAATAGAGACGGACACTCTGGACTGTAACCTGGGGACTGTTGATAATAGAGACGGCCACTATGGACTGTAACTTGGGGACTATTGATAGTAGAGACGGCCACTCTGGACTGTAACCTGGGGACTGTTGATAATAGAGACGGCCACTATGGACTGTAACCTGGGGACTGTTCAGGATAGTGGTGCTCGTTGGTATAAACAGGTTCCAGGGGGAGTCCCTCAGTACGTGTTAAGGTGGTACCACACTGGTTGGAGCTCTGTAGAATATGGTTCTGGTTTCTCCTCTCCTAAATTTACATCTAATCATCAGTCTAAATCAGATTATTGTTTGATCATTAATACTGTGGAGGAGACAGACTCCGCAGTGTATTATTGTAAGACACATGATGCTAATGAAATCGTATCACAGTGATATACACCATGACAAAACCTCCTCACCAAATACACTCACTTCTGCTTCATGCGCGTCAGAGGGGTGAACTCTAACAAACAGAAGTTGATCAGTGATTATTATAACAATATATACATGGCACAATGGGAGATCTGGAAATGGAGGAACCATTCATTCCTACATGTCAAAAAGATTATAAGAAGACATTGTCTGAAAGGAAACTGATGTTGTCTCTCTTGTTGTGATCATCACCAACATCATCACCATCATCATCATCATCATCATCATCATCATCAGGTCAATACTGCATCATATGGATATTGCTTTAACTGATGAATTCAAAAGGACCAGACACCAACAGCAGAATATGATCCTATACTATATACTGTTACTTCATAGAGAGGAACTCTAGAAAAGCCTGAGATGTTTGTAGAGAGAGTGAAGCTCTGTCTGAATGGGATGTTTCAGTTCCTGTCCTCTCAGTAGAGAGAGTGAAGCTGTGTCTGAATGGGATGTTTCAGTTCCTGTCCTCTCAGTAGAGAGAGTGAAGCTCTGTCTGAATGGGATGTTTCAGTTCCTGTCCTCTCAGTAGAGAGAGTGAAGCTCTGTCTGAATGGGATGTTTCAGTTCCTGTCCTCTCAGTAGAGAGAGTGAAGCTCTGTCTGAATGGGATGTTTCAGTTCCTGTCCTCTCAGTAGAGAGAGTGAAGCTCTGTCTGAATGGGATGTTTCAGTTCCTGTCCTCTCAGTAGAGAGAGCTAGGAGGTTTTTGTACGGCTGTGTATACAAACTGAATCACTGTGGTATTCGGACAAGGAACCAAGCTCATTGTCAGTGGTGAGTACCCTTTCTTTTAACCTTATTTTTGTTTTCAAGGTTTTTTGTAATACGTAATAGTTAATAGAGTTACATATTTAACATTATATTCTTATTTCATATATATTTAGTGTAAATAACCTACTTTGTGGACTGATTATCAAGAGTCATGGACACCATGTGACAGCTTCAGAGCCTACAGTATATCTGTAGTTGTTGATTTCACATTTAAACTTAAAAAATGTAATGGGCTATTTTAGCCTTTGAGAAAACGTTTTATTTTTTATTCTACAGTATAATCACACAACCCTGTTTCATTCTACTAACATATCAAATGATTTAGTGTAATATTTATTCTGCTCATTCCATTGGTCCAGACTCTACCCTCCCTCCGCCTGTCTTGACCCTTCCCTCCGTCCAGCGATGAGTTGAAGTCCAGCAAAGTCACCCTGGTGTGTCTGGCCAGTCAGATGGCCATGGGCTACGCTGATGTCAGCTGGACAACGGGAGGGAATCCGGTCACCGGCGGCATCGCTACGAGTGGCCCGGTGCCGCAAGCCGACAAGACGTTCCAACTCAGCAGCTGTCTGACCGTTGACACGTCAGAATGGAACCAGGACAAAGTGTTCTCATGTAAAGTCACCGCGGGCTCCAAGTTCGCTGAGAAAGACATCAAGAAGTCTGTATGCAGCACTGAATAGCCTGAGAACCATTGTAATGTCCAGTTGATTTTCTACATCACTTTTCAAGATATTGTTAATGCATTAGAAGTTTAACCTGCATATATACATTATGTTCCATAAAAGATAAATAGCTAATCACACTGATATCATAGGCTATATGATAAGTATACTCTGTATATTTGAAATGGGTTGCTTTGCAGATGTATAATAGAGGAATAGTTAGAGCTTTGCTGTATTGTGGATATTAAATAAAGAACATTCTAAAGAACAAGTGTTTGTATTTGAGCATGTTGATGAACATCAGTGTTAGCAGCACTAAATGAGGGGGAGTTTAACTGAACTCAAATAGAGCAGCTCTCTTTAATCCAGATCCAGAAATAGTTGATCTAGATATCCAGGATGTAGAGCAGGTTTACTGTAATGTTAATGAATAACCAGAGATGGGCCAGAGGTTTAGTTTAAATTACTTCACATTATTGAGAACCTTCATTAGTGTGATATGATTGTATTATAAGATCATTCTGAAAGTATATATTTAATAATCTATTTAAAATAGTTGATTTGAAAAGGAAACTTGATTATTTCCCAGGCAATATTTGCTTGTACTTTTCACTGTATGAAGAATTAAAACAACAGTCCAATAACATGATAAATTCAATATATTCATAGTTTATATTCAATAGTGTTATAAACGTACGTCTTACTATAATGTACAATAACATTTTACTCATGAATATTTTCTCTCCGTACATCTTTGCCAGCAGGGGAAAAACAAGAGATATAATATTATAATATGCTTCCACCTTGTGGCTCAAACAGTTGTATTTCATTATAGTTGTATTTCATTATAGTTGTATTTCATTATAGTTGTATTTCATTATAGTTGTAGTTCATTATAGTTGTAGTTCATTATAGTTGTATTTCATTATAGTTGTATTTCATTATAGTTGTATTTCATTGTAATCATTTCCAGACTAAATCCATCACGCAGTTTCAAATCAATCACAAATGACGTTATGGAAAGTTACTGTACAATATCTCTGTTGTCAGTACAAAGCTCTGCTCAGTTCTGTGTTGGTCTGGTTCAGAGAGGAGTGTAGTGATGTAGTTGAGACTAAATCAGACTAACTAAGGTTTAGGGACCCTCCTTCCTCTAGTACTAGTGGATGGGTGTAGTAGAGAGACTATATCAGTCTAACTAAGGTTTAGGGACCCTCCTTCCTCTAGTACTAGTGGATGGGTGTAGTAGAGAGACTATATCAGTCTAACTAAGGTTTAGGGACCCTCCATCCTCTAGTACTAGTGGATGGGTGTAGTAGAGAGACTATATCAGTCTAACTAAGGTTTAGGGATCCTCCTTCCTCTAGTACTAGTGGATGGGTGTAGTAGTAGAGAGACTATATCAGTCTAACTAAGGTTTAGGGACCCTCCTTCCTCTAGTACTAGTGGATGGGTGTAGTAGAGAGACTATATCAGTCTAACTAAGGTTTAGGGACCCTCCTTCCTCTAGTACTAGTGGATGGGTGTAGTAGTAGAGAGACTATATCTGTCTAACTAAGGTTTAGGGACCCTCCTTCCTCTAGTACTAGTGGATGGGTGTAGTAGAGAGACTAAATCAGTCTAACTAAGGTTTAGGGACCCTCCTTCCTCTAGTACTAGTGGATGAGTGTAGTAGTAGAGAGACTATATCAGTCTAACTAAGGTTTAGGGACCCTCCTTCCTCTAGTACTAGTGGATGGGTGTAGTAGAGAGACTATATCAGTCTAACTAAGGTTTAGGGACCCTCCTTCCTCTAGTACTAGTGGATGGGTGTAGTAGAGAGACTAAATCAGTCTAACTAAGGTTTAGGGATCCTCCTTCCTCTAGTACTAGTGGATGGGTGTAGTAGAGAGAGACTATATCTGTCTAACTAAGGTTTAGGGACCCTCCTTCCTCTAGTACTAGTGGATGGGTGTAGTAGTAGAGAGAATATATCTGTCTAACTAAGGTTTAGGGACCCTCCTTCCTCTAGTACTAGTGGATGGGTGTAGTAGAGAGACTATATCAGTCTAACTAAGGTTTAGGGACCCTCCTTCCTCTAGTACTAGTGGATGGGTGTAGTAGTAGAGAGACTATATCTGTCTAACTAAGGTTTAGGGACCCTCCTTCCTCTAGTACTAGTGGATGGGTGTAGTAGAGAGACTAAATCAGTCTAACTAAGGTTTAGGGACCCTCCTTCCTCTAGTACTAGTGGATGAGTGTAGTAGTAGAGAGACTATATCAGTCTAACTAAGGTTTAGGGACCCTCCTTCCTCTAGTACTAGTGGATGGGTGTAGTAGAGAGACTATATCAGTCTAACTAAGGTTTAGGGACCCTCCTTCCTCTAGTACTAGTGGATGGGTGTAGTAGTAGAGAGACTATATCTGTCTAACTAAGGTTTAGGGACCCTCCTTCCTCTAGTACTAGTGGATGGGTGTAGTAGAGAGAGACTATATCAGTCTAACTAAGGTTTAGGGACCCTCCTTCCTCTAGTACTAGTGGATGGGTGTAGTAGTAGAGAGACTATATCAGTCTAACTAAGGTTTAGGGACCCTCCTTCCTCTAGTACTAGTGGATGGGTGTAGTAGAGAGACTATATCAGTCTAACTAAGGTTTAGGGACCCTCCTTCCTCTAGTACTAGTGGATGGGTGTAGTAGTAGAGAGACTATATCAGTCTAACTAAGGTTTAGGGACCCTCCTTCCTCTAGTACTAGTGGATGGGTGTAGTAGAGAGACTATATCAGTCTAACTAAGGTTTAGGGACCCTCCTTCCTCTAGTACTAGTGGATGGGTGTAGTAGAGAGACTATATCAGTCTAACTAAGGTTTAGGGACCCTCCTTCCTCTAGTACTAGTGGATGGGTGTAGTAGTAGAGAGACTATATCAGTCTAACTAAGGTTTAGGGACCCTCCTTCCTCTAGTACTAGTGGATGGGTGTAGTAGTAGAGAGACTATATCAGTCTAACTAAGGTTTAGGGACCCTCCTTCCTCTAGTACTAGTGGATGGGTGTAGTAGTAGAGAGACTATATCTGTCTAACTAAGGTTTAGGGACCCTCCTTCCTCTAGTACTAGTGGATGGGTGTAGTAGAGAGACTATATCTGTCTAACTAAGGTTTAGGGACCCTCCTTCCTCTAGTACTAGTGGATGGGTGTAGTAGTAGAGAGACTATATCAGTCTAACTAAGGTTTAGGGACCCTCCTTCCTCTAGTACTAGTGGATGGGTGTAGTAGAGAGACTATATCAGTCTAACTAAGGTTTAGGGACCCTTCTTCCTCTAGTACTAGTGGATGGGTGTAGTAGAGAGACTATATCTGTCTAACTAAGGTTTAGGGACCCTCCTTCCTCTAGTACTAGTGGATGGGTGTAGTAGTAGAGAGACTATATCAGTCTAACTAAGGTTTAGGGATCCTCCTTCCTCTAGTACTAGTGGATGGGTGTAGTAGAGAGACTATATCAGTCTAACTAAGGTTTAGGGACCCTCCTTCCTCTAGTACTAGTGGATGGGTGTAGTAGAGAGACTATATCAGTCTAACTAAGGTTTAGGGACCCTCCTTCCTCTAGTACTAGTGGATGGGTGTAGTAGTAGAGAGACTATATCAGTCTAACTAAGGTTTAGGGACCCTCCTTCCTCTAGTACTAGTGGATGGGTGTAGTAGTAGAGAGACTATATCAGTCTAACTAAGGTTTAGGGACCCTCCTTCCTCTAGTACTAATGGATGGGTGTAGTAGAGAGACTATATCAGTCTAACTAAGGTTTAGGGACCCTCCTTCCTCTAGTACTAGTGGATGGGTGTAGTAGTAGAGAGACTATATCAGTCTAACTAAGGTTTAGGGATCCTCATTCCTCTAGTACTAGTGGGTGAGTGTAGTAGAGAGACTATATCAGTCTAACTAAGGTTTAGGGACCCTCCTTCCTCTAGTACTAGTGGATGGGTGTAGTAGAGAGACTATATCAGTCTAACTAAGGTTTAGGGACCCTCCTTCCTCTAGTACTAGTGGATGGGTGTAGTAGTAGAGAGACTATATCAGTCTAACTAAGGTTTAGGGACCCTCCTTCCTCTAGTACTAGTGGATGGGTGTAGTAGAGAGACTAAATCAGTCTAACTAAGGTTTAGGGACCCTTCTTCCTCTAGTACTAGTGGATGGGTGTAGTAGAGAGACTAAATCAGTCTAACTAAGGTTTAGGGACCCTCCTTCCTCTAGTACTAGTGGATGGGTGTAGTAGAGAGACTAAATCAGTCTAACTAAGGTTTAGGGACCCTCCTTCCTCTAGTACTAGTGGATGGGTGTAGTAGAGAGACTAAATCAGTCTAACTAAGGTTTAGGGACCCTCCTTCCTCTAGTACTAGTGGATGGGTGTAGTAGAGAGACTAAATCAGTCTAACTAAGGTTTAGGGACCCTCCTTCCTCTAGTACTAGTGGATGGGTGTAGTAGAGAGACTATATCAGTCTAACTAAGGTTTAGGGACCCTTCTTCCTCTAGTACTAGTGGATGGGTGTAGTAGTAGAGAGACTATATCAGTCTAACTAAGGTTTAGGGACCCTCCTTCCTCTAGTACTAGTGGATGGGTGTAGTAGAGAGACTATATCTGTCTAACTAAGGTTTAGGGACCCTCCTTCCTCTAGTACTAGTGGATGGGTGGAGTAGTAGAGAGACTATATCAGTCTAACTAAGGTTTAGGGACCCTCCTTCCTCTAGTACTAGTGGATGGGTGTAGTAGTAGAGAGACTATATCTGTCTAACTAAGGTTTAGGGACCCTCCTTCCTCTAGTACTAGTGGATGGGTGTAGTAGAGAGACTAAATCAGTCTAACTAAGGTTTAGGGACCCTCCTTCCTCTAGTACTAGTGGATGGGTGTAGTAGTAGAGAGACTAAATCAGTCTAACTAAGGTTTAGGGACCCTCCTTCCTCTAGTACTAGTGGATGGGTGTAGTAGTAGAGAGACTATATCAGTCTAACTAAGGTTTAGGGACCCTCCTTCCTCTAGTACTAGTGGATGGGTGTAGTAGAGAGACTATATCAGTCTAACTAAGGTTTAGGGACCCTCCTTCCTCTAGTACTAGTGGATGGGTGTAGTAGTAGAGAGACTATGTCAGTCTAACTAAGGTTTAGGGACCCTTCTTCCTCTAGTACTAGTGGATGGGTTTAGTAGTAGAGAGACTATGTCAGTCTAACTAAGGTTTAGGGACCCTCCTTCCTCTAGTACTAGTGGATGGGTGTAGTAGAGAGACTATATCTGTCTAACTAAGGTTTAGGGACCCTCCTTCCTCTAGTACTAGTGGATGGGTGTAGTAGTAGAGAGACTATATCAGTCTAACTAAGGTTTAGGGACCCTCCTTCCTCTAGTACTAGTGGATGGGTGTAGTAGTAGAGAGACTATATCTGTCTAACTAAGGTTTAGGGACCCTCCTTCCTCTAGTACTAGTGGATGGGTGTAGTAGAGAGACTATATCAGTCTAACTAAGGTTTAGGGACCCTCCTTCCTCTAGTACTAGTGGATGGGTGTAGTAGTAGAGAGACTATATCAGTCTAACTAAGGTTTAGGGACCCTCCTTCCTCTAGTACTAGTGGATGGGTGTAGTAGTAGAGAGACTATATCAGTCTAACTAAGGTTTAGGGATCCTCAATCCTCTAGTACTAGTGGGTGAGTGTAGTAGAGAGACTATATCAGTCTAACTAAGGTTTAGGGACCCTCCTTCCTCTAGTACTAGTGGATGGGTGTAGTAGAGAGACTATATCAGTCTAACTAAGGTTTAGGGATCCTCATTCCTCTAGTACTAGTGGGTGAGTGTAGTAGAGAGACTATATCAGTCTAACTAAGGTTTAGGGACCCTCCTTCCTCTAGTACTAGTGGATGGGTGTAGTAGTAGAGAGACTATATCAGTCTAACTAAGGTTTAGGGGCCCTCCTTCCTCTAGTACTAGTGGATGGGTGTAGTAGAGAGACTATATCAGTCTAACTAAGGTTTAGGGACCCTCCTTCCTCTAGTACTAGTGGATGGGTGTAGTAGAGAGACTATATCAGTCTAACTAAGGTTTAGGGACCCTCCTTCCTCTAGTACTAGTGGATGGGTGTAATAGTAGAGAGACTATATCAGTCTAACTAAGGTTTAGGGACCCTCCTTCCTCTAGTACTAGTGGATGGGTGTAGTAGAGAGACTATATCAGTCTAACTAAGGTTTAGGGACCCTCCTTCCTCTAGTACTAGTGGATGGGTGTAGTAGTAGTAGAGACTATATCAGTCTAACTAAGGTTTAGGGACCCTCCTTCCTCTAGTACTAGTGGATGGGTGTAGTAGTAGAGAGACTATATCAGTCTAACTAAGGTTTAGGGACCCTCCTTCCTCTAGTACTAGTGGATGGGTGTAGTAGAGAGACTATATCAGTCTAACTAAGGTTTAGGGACCCTCCTTCCTCTAGTACTAGTGGATGGGTGTAGTAGAGAGACTATATCAGTCTAACTAAGGTTTAGGGACCCTCCTTCCTCTAGTACTAGTGGATGGGTGTAGTAGTAGAGAGACTATATCAGTCTAACTAAGGTTTAGGGACCCTCCTTCCTCTAGTACTAGTGGATGGGTGTAGTAGTAGAGAGACTATATCAGTCTAACTAAGGTTTAGGGATCCTCAATCCTCTAGTACTAGTGGGTGAGTGTAGTAGAGAGACTATATCAGTCTAACTAAGGTTTAGGGACCCTCCTTCCTCTAGTACTAGTGGATGGGTGTAGTAGAGAGACTATATCAGTCTAACTAAGGTTTAGGGATCCTCATTCCTCTAGTACTAGTGGGTGAGTGTAGTAGAGAGACTATATCAGTCTAACTAAGGTTTAGGGACCCTCCTTCCTCTAGTACTAGTGGATGGGTGTAGTAGTAGAGAGACTATATCAGTCTAACTAAGGTTTAGGGGCCCTCCTTCCTCTAGTACTAGTGGATGGGTGTAGTAGAGAGACTATATCAGTCTAACTAAGGTTTAGGGACCCTCCTTCCTCTAGTACTAGTGGATGGGTGTAGTAGAGAGACTATATCAGTCTAACTAAGGTTTAGGGACCCTCCTTCCTCTAGTACTAGTGGATGGGTGTAGTAGTAGAGAGACTATATCAGTCTAACTAAGGTTTAGGGACCCTCCTTCCTCTAGTACTAGTGGATGGGTGTAGTAGAGAGACTATATCAGTCTAACTAAGGTTTAGGGACCCTCCTTCCTCTAGTACTAGTGGATGGGTGTAGTAGTAGTAGAGACTATATCAGTCTAACTAAGGTTTAGGGACCCTCCTTCCTCTAGTACTAGTGGATGGGTGTAGTAGTAGAGAGACTATATCAGTCTAACTAAGGTTTAGGGACCCTCCTTCCTCTAGTACTAGTGGATGGGTGTAGTAGAGAGACTATATCAGTCTAACTAAGGTTTAGGGACCCTTCTTCCTCTAGTACTAGTGGATGGGTGTAGTAGAGAGACTAAATCAGTCTAACTAAGGTTTAGGGACCCTCCTTCCTCTAGACCTCATGAACCCTTGTCCTGTTCCATTTTCTCTCTCTGTGTCCTCATCTGGTTCCTCACATCTGTCCTCGGTGGTGCCCTCACTCAGTCTGGTCTTGTTCACATTGGGGAGAATCCTAACTTGCAGTTCAGTCACATTGTCATTTAGTCTCCCATTGGCACCAATGCATGACTAAGTAAAGATTCACCTTAATTGGAAGTTAGGATTCACCCCATTGTGCCTCAGTGATCAGAATAGAGTCTGCAGTTCTGTCAACGTACACCAGAGTGAGACATAGGACCACCAATAATGACTGAGGAAAGAACTACATGTACTTTACAACAGGAACAGCTGTCTGTAGACCACTGGTTTCAGTCCCACCCAAAGACCAGCTGATAGTTTCATGTCTACTGTCTCTAGTTATCAGAGTCATTCACCAGGGACGTGTTCTAGCTCTGACACTGAGTTACAGGCAGTGATGTGTTGTTCCCTTTCTCACCCAGCACACACCTGCTTCCCCTCCTCCTCTCCTTATTTATAGCTTCATGCAAATTAAGAGGTTATTTTATCTCCTCTCAGAACTGTGTGGGGGGAGGGGGGTGGTGGGGGGGTCTGCAGGTGACCAGAGGAGTGGACTGAAACTGAAAATGTGTCCCAAATGGCACTATGTTCCCTTTATAGTGCACTACTTTTGACAAAGGCCCATTGGGTTCTGGTCAACAGTAGTGCACTATAAAGGGAATAGGGAGACATCCTGAGTACCTCATAATTATGTTGGTCTTGTGTAGAACTAGTAAAGGATAATAAACTCCATTCATGGTTTGATGGAGGTAGGAGATTAGATACCTCATCATTACAATGGTCTTGTGTAGAACTAGTATAGGATAATAAACTCCAGTTATGGTTTGATGGAGGTAGGAGATTAGATACCTCATCATTATGTTGTCCCTGTGTAGAACTAGTACAGGATATTAAACTCCAGTTATGGTTTGATGGAGGTAGAATATGAGTCAGTGAAGAAGACAGGGCCTCATGTAGAGCAATGAGAATAGCTGGTGATTGGTTAACTGCAGAGGTCCCTCCCTCTAGTCCTCCCTGTCTGTCTCCTTATAGGTGGGTTCTGCAGCCTCTCCTCTCCTCACACTCCAACCCTGCTCATCTCTCAGCTGGACAGTAAGGGCCGTTCACACCACACACTGACATCATGCTGGGGACACTCTGCACTCTCATCACTGCTCTAACATGTAAGGAATAACTATATGTTCAACATGAATCAAAACAAGCCATTAGAAGTTGTTAATTCATGTATGATTAAATGTCTTAAATTGTGTTTCATTCCCACAGATGTCAGTTGCCAGAAAGCAGTGACACAGACACCTTCAGTACTGACTGTCAGTACAAAGGGGACTGCTACTTTTTACTGTGACATTACCAAACATGAAGGCAATTATGTAATCTGGTATAAACAGGTTCCAGGAGGAGCTCCTCAGTATGTGTTAAGGTTTTACTACACAAATGACTCTCCTGATGAATATGGTTCTGGTTTCTCCTCTGATCGTTTCACATCTAAAGCCACGTCTGATAAGGATTATCAGTTTATAATCAGTAATGTGGAGGAGACAGACTCAGCAGTGTATTACTGTCAGACTCGGAATGACTCTCCTTATGCGCAAGTATCACAGTGATATACACCATGACAAAAACCTCCTCACCAAACACACTCACTTCTGCTTTCAGATGTTCTGAATATAGACACTAACTGAATGTCAAGTCATCCTGAACCAGTGTGTCTGCAGTAGGAGAACATTCCATGCTTGTGTTTTACACAAAACCCTTCACACATTTACTAGAATGTTGTCATTAACAATTACACCTAGTTGTCACAAAGCATGAATGATAAAGTGATATTCCAGAAGGTTCAGTCCTAACAGAAGACTCCATGTATCAGACAACCTCCATGATAGTCAGTCCCCTGGTTTACAGTAGAGACATATTACATCAACAGTCATTTAGTGACGTACTGTTAGTTCAGAACCCCACTATCAGGTCCAGATAATATTATTATAATGTTATTATCTATATTATGACATGCTGATTTCAAGGAAACTTACCAACATAACTCAAATGAAACCAAATACTGCTCTTTTCAGTGTAACCAAAATGATCCCATATGGTTGTTGTTAGTCCAATATAAAATATTGATATTTTTGATTGTTGAATAGTTACAGTAATTTAAATTTATTAAATGTCCATCATACAGAAGTTGATAGGGTGAGATATAGAGGCCCCTCCCTCTGGTCCTCCCTGGTTTGGTGATAGGTTAACTACAGAGGCCCCTCCCAGTGGTCCTCCCTGTCTGTCTCCTTATAGGTGGGTCCTGCAGCCTCTCCTCTCCTCACACTCCAACCCTGCTCATCTCTCAGCTGGACAGGTCGTTCACACCACACACTGACAACATGCTGGGGACACTCTGCACTCTCATCACTGCTCTAACATGTAAGAAGTCTGACTTCCCGGAGGTTTTACTTCCTGGTTTATTGATAATGAGTCTGTATGTTTCTCTTCACTACATGTCATCTTATTATTTCCCAGGTGTCAGTGGTGTGACTGTGGTGACACAGAAGCCAATTCTTGTAACGGTGAGGAAAGGAGAGACGGCCACTGTAACCTGGGGACTGTTGATAATAGAGACGGGCACTCTGGACTGTAACCTGGGGACTGTTGATAATAGAAACGACCACTCTGGACTGTAACCTGGGGTCTGTTGATAATAGAGACGGCCACTCTGGACTTTAACCTGGGGACTGTTGATAATAGAGACGGGCACTCTGGACTGTAACCTGGGGACTGTTGATAGTAGAGACGGCCACTCTGGACTGTAACCTGGGGACTGTTGATAATAGAGACGGGCACTCTGGACTGTAACCTGGGGACTGTTGATAATAGAGACGGGCACTCTGGACTGTAACCTGGGGACTGTTGATAATAGAGACGGCCACTCTGGACTGTAACCTGGGGACTGTTGATAATAGAGACGGGCACTCTGGACTGTAACCTGGGGACTGTTGATAATAGAGACGGGCACTCTGGACTGTAACCTGGGGACTGTTGATAATAGAGACGGGCACTCTGGACTGTAACCTGGGGACTGTTGATAATAGAGACGGGCACTCTGGACTGTAACCTGGGGACTGTTGATAATAGAGACGGGCACTCTGGACTGTAACCTGGGGACTGTTGATAATAGAGACGGCCACTCTGGACTGTAACCTGGGGACTATTGATAATAGAGACGGGCACTCTGGACTGTAACCTGGGGACTGTTGATATTAGACACGGCCACTCTGGACTGTAACCTGGGGACTGTTGATGATAGAGACGGCCACTCTGGACTGTAACCTGGGGACTGTTGATAATAGAGACGGGCACTCTGGACTGTAACCTGGGGACTGTTGATAATAGAGACGGCCACTCTGGACTGTAACCTGGGGACTATTGATAATAGAGACGGGCACTCTGGACTGTAACCTGGGGACTGTTGATATTAGACACGGCCACTCTGGACTGTAACCTGGGGACTGTTGATAATAGAGACGGCCACTCTGGACTGTAACCTGGGGACTGTTGATAGTAGAGACGGCCACTCTGGACTGTAACCTGGGGACTGTTGATAGTAGAGACGGCCACTCTGGACTGTAACCTGGGGACTGTTGATAATAGAGATGGCCACTCTGGACTGTAACCTGGGGACTGTTGATAATAGAGAAGGCCACTCTGGACTATAACCTGGGGACTGTTGATAATAGAGACGGCCACTCTGGACTGTAACCTGGTGACTGTTGATAATAGAGACGGCCACTCTGGACTGTAACCTGGGGACTGTTGATAATAGAGATGGCCACTATGGACTGTAACCTGGGGACTGTTGATAGTAGAGACGGCCACTCTGGACTGTAACCTGGGGACTGTTGATAATAGAGACGGCCACTCTGGACTGTAACCTGGGGACTGTTGATAATAGAGACGGCCACTATGGACTGTAACCTGGGGACTGTTGATGATAGAGACGGCCACTATGGACTGTAACCTGGGGACTGTTGATGATAGAGATGGCCACTCTGGACTGTAACCTGGTGACTGTTGATGATAGAGATGGCCACTCTGGACTGTAACCTGGGTACTGTTGATAATAGAGACGGCCACTCTGGACTGTAACCTGGGAACTGTTGATAATAGAGTTGGCCACTATGGATGGTAACCTGGGGTCTGTTGATAATAGAGACGGCCACTCTGGACTGTAACCTGGGGACTGTTGATGATAGAGATGGCCACTCTGGACTGTAACCTGGTGACTGTTGATGATAGAGATGGCCACTCTGGACTGTAACCTGGGGACTGTTGATGATAGAGACGGCCACTCTGGACTGTAACCTGGGGACTGTTGATGATAGAGATGGCCACTCTGGACTGTAACCTGGTGACTGTTGATGATAGAGATGGCCACTCTGGACTGTAACCTGGGGACTGTTGATGATAGAGATGGCCACTCTGGACTGTAACCTGGGAACTGTTGATAATAGAGACGGCCACTATGGACTGTAACCTGGGGACTGTTGATAATAGAGACGGCCACTCTGGACTGTAACCTGGGGACTGTTGATAATAGAGACGGGCACTCTGGACTGTAACCTGGGGACTGTTGATAATAGAGACGACCACTCTGGACTGTAACCTGGGGTCTGTTGATAATAGAGACGGCCACTCTGGACTTTAACCTGGGGACTGTTGATAATAGAGACGGGCACTCTGGACTGTAACCTGGGGACTGTTGATAGTAGAGACGGCCACTCTGGACTGTAACCTGGGGACTGTTGATAATAGAGACGGGCACTCTGGACTGTAACCTGGGGACTGTTGATAATAGAGACGGGCACTCTGGACTGTAACCTGGGGACTGTTGATAATAGAGACGGCCACTCTGGACTGTAACCTGGGGACTGTTGATAATAGAGACGGGCACTCTGGACTGTAACCTGGGGACTGTTGATAATAGAGACGGGCACTCTGGACTGTAACCTGGGGACTGTTGATAATAGAGACGGGCACTCTGGACTGTAACCTGGGGACTGTTGATAATAGAGACGGGCACTCTGGACTGTAACCTGGGGACTGTTGATAATAGAGACGGGCACTCTGGACTGTAACCTGGGGACTGTTGATAATAGAGACGGCCACTCTGGACTGTAACCTGGGGACTATTGATAATAGAGACGGGCACTCTGGACTGTAACCTGGGGACTGTTGATATTAGACACGGCCACTCTGGACTGTAACCTGGGGACTGTTGATGATAGAGACGGCCACTCTGGACTGTAACCTGGGGACTGTTGATAATAGAGACGGGCACTCTGGACTGTAACCTGGGGACTGTTGATAATAGAGACGGCCACTCTGGACTGTAACCTGGGGACTATTGATAATAGAGACGGGCACTCTGGACTGTAACCTGGGGACTGTTGATATTAGACACGGCCACTCTGGACTGTAACCTGGGGACTGTTGATAATAGAGACGGCCACTCTGGACTGTAACCTGGGGACTGTTGATAGTAGAGACGGCCACTCTGGACTGTAACCTGGGGACTGTTGATAGTAGAGACGGCCACTCTGGACTGTAACCTGGGGACTGTTGATAATAGAGACGGCCACTCTGGACTGTAACCTGGGGACTGTTGATAATAGAGAAGGCCACTCTGGACTATAACCTGGGGACTGTTGATAATAGAGACGGCCACTCTGGACTGTAACCTGGTGACTGTTGATAATAGAGACGGCCACTCTGGACTGTAACCTGGGGACTGTTGATAATAGAGATGGCCACTATGGACTGTAACCTGGGGACTGTTGATAGTAGAGACGGCCACTATGGACTGTAACCTGGGGACTGTTGATAATAGAGACGGCCACTCTGGACTGTAACCTGGGGACTGTTGATAATAGAGACGGCCACTATGGACTGTAACCTGGGGACTGTTGATGATAGAGACGGCCACTATGGACTGTAACCTGGGGACTGTTGATGATAGAGACGGCCACTCTGGACTGTAACCTGGGGACTGTTGATAATAGAGACGGCCACTCTGGACTGTAACCTGGGGACTGTTGATAATAGAGACGGCCACTCTGGACTGTAACCTGGGGACTGTTGATGATAGAGATGGCCACTCTGGACTGTAACCTGGGAACTGTTGATAATAGAGACGGCCACTATGGACTGTAACCTGGGGACTGTTGATGATAGAGATGGCCACTCTGGACTGTAACCTGGTGACTGTTGATGATAGAGATGGCCACTCTGGACTGTAACCTGGGTACTGTTGATAATAGAGATGGCCACTCTGGACTGTAACCTGGTGACTGTTGATGATAGAGATGGCCACTCTGGACTGTAACCTGGGGACTGTTGATGATAGAGACGGCCACTCTGGACTGTAACCTGGGGACTGTTGATGATAGAGATGGCCACTCTGGACTGTAACCTGGTGACTGTTGATGATAGAGATGGCCACTCTGGACTGTAACCTGGGTACTGTTGATAATAGAGACGGCCACTCTGGACTGTAACCTGGGAACTGTTGATAATAGAGTTGGCCACTATGGATGGTAACCTGGGGTCTGTTGATAATAGAGACGGCCACTCTGGACTGTAACCTGGGGACTGTTGATGATAGAGATGGCCACTCTGGACTGTAACCTGGTGACTGTTGATGATAGAGATGGCCACTCTGGACTGTAACCTGGGGACTGTTGATGATAGAGACGGCCACTCTGGACTGTAACCTGGGGACTGTTGATGATAGAGATGGCCACTCTGGACTGTAACCTGGTGACTGTTGATGATAGAGATGGCCACTCTGGACTGTAACCTGGGGACTGTTGATGATAGAGATGGCCACTCTGGACTGTAACCTGGGAACTGTTGATAATAGAGACGGCCACTATGGACTGTAACCTGGGGACTGTTGATAATAGAGACGGCCACTCTGGACTGTAACCTGGGGACTGTTGATAATAGAGACGGGCACTCTGGACTGTAACCTGGGGACTGTTGATAATAGAGACGACCACTCTGGACTGTAACCTGGGGTCTGTTGATAATAGAGACGGCCACTCTGGACTTTAACCTGGGGACTGTTGATAATAGAGACGGGCACTCTGGACTGTAACCTGGGGACTGTTGATAGTAGAGACGGCCACTCTGGACTGTAACCTGGGGACTGTTGATAATAGAGACGGGCACTCTGGACTGTAACCTGGGGACTGTTGATAATAGAGACGGGCACTCTGGACTGTAACCTGGGGACTGTTGATAATAGAGACGGCCACTCTGGACTGTAACCTGGGGACTGTTGATAATAGAGACGGGCACTCTGGACTGTAACCTGGGGACTGTTGATAATAGAGACGGGCACTCTGGACTGTAACCTGGGGACTGTTGATAATAGAGACGGGCACTCTGGACTGTAACCTGGGGACTGTTGATAATAGAGACGGGCACTCTGGACTGTAACCTGGGGACTGTTGATAATAGAGACGGGCACTCTGGACTGTAACCTGGGGACTGTTGATAATAGAGACGGCCACTCTGGACTGTAACCTGGGGACTATTGATAATAGAGACGGGCACTCTGGACTGTAACCTGGGGACTGTTGATATTAGACACGGCCACTCTGGACTGTAACCTGGGGACTGTTGATGATAGAGACGGCCACTCTGGACTGTAACCTGGGGACTGTTGATAATAGAGACGGGCACTCTGGACTGTAACCTGGGGACTGTTGATAATAGAGACGGCCACTCTGGACTGTAACCTGGGGACTATTGATAATAGAGACGGGCACTCTGGACTGTAACCTGGGGACTGTTGATATTAGACACGGCCACTCTGGACTGTAACCTGGGGACTGTTGATAATAGAGACGGCCACTCTGGACTGTAACCTGGGGACTGTTGATAGTAGAGACGGCCACTCTGGACTGTAACCTGGGGACTGTTGATAGTAGAGACGGCCACTCTGGACTGTAACCTGGGGACTGTTGATAATAGAGACGGCCACTCTGGACTGTAACCTGGGGACTGTTGATAATAGAGAAGGCCACTCTGGACTATAACCTGGGGACTGTTGATAATAGAGACGGCCACTCTGGACTGTAACCTGGTGACTGTTGATAATAGAGACGGCCACTCTGGACTGTAACCTGGGGACTGTTGATAATAGAGATGGCCACTATGGACTGTAACCTGGGGACTGTTGATAGTAGAGACGGCCACTATGGACTGTAACCTGGGGACTGTTGATAATAGAGACGGCCACTCTGGACTGTAACCTGGGGACTGTTGATAATAGAGACGGCCACTATGGACTGTAACCTGGGGACTGTTGATGATAGAGACGGCCACTATGGACTGTAACCTGGGGACTGTTGATGATAGAGACGGCCACTCTGGACTGTAACCTGGGGACTGTTGATAAAAGAGACGGCCACTCTGGACTGTAACCTGGGGACTGTTGATAATAGAGACGGCCACTCTGGACTGTAACCTGGGGACTGTTGATAATAGAGACGGCCACTCTGGACTGTAACCTGGTGACTGTTGATGATAGAGATGGCCACTCTGGACTGTAACCTGGGTACTGTTGATAATAGAGACGGCCACTCTGGACTGTAACCTGGGAACTGTTGATAATAGAGTTGGCCACTATGGATGGTAACCTGGGGTCTGTTGATAATAGAGACGGCCACTCTGGACTGTAACCTGGGGACTGTTGATGATAGAGATGGCCACTCTGGACTGTAACCTGGTGACTGTTGATGATAGAGATGGCCACTCTGGACTGTAACCTGGTGACTGTTGATGATAGAGATGGCCACTCTGGACTGTAACCTGGGGACTGTTGATGATAGAGACGGCCACTCTGGACTGTAACCTGGGGACTGTTGATAATAGAGACGGCCACTATGGACTGTAACCTGGGGACTGTTGATAATAGAGACGGCCACTCTGGACTGTAACCTGGGGACTGTTGATAATAGAGACGGGCACTCTGGACTGTAACCTGGGGACTGTTGATAATAGAGACGACCACTCTGGACTGTAACCTGGGGTCTGTTGATAATAGAGACGGCCACTCTGGACTTTAACCTGGGGACTGTTGATAATAGAGACGGGCACTCTGGACTGTAACCTGGGGACTGTTGATAGTAGAGACGGCCACTCTGGACTGTAACCTGGGGACTGTTGATAATAGAGACGGGCACTCTGGACTGTAACCTGGGGACTGTTGATAATAGAGACGGGCACTCTGGACTGTAACCTGGGGACTGTTGATAATAGAGACGGCCACTCTGGACTGTAACCTGGGGACTGTTGATAATAGAGACGGGCACTCTGGACTGTAACCTGGGGACTGTTGATAATAGAGACGGGCACTCTGGACTGTAACCTGGGGACTGTTGATAATAGAGACGGGCACTCTGGACTGTAACCTGGGGACTGTTGATAATAGAGACGGGCACTCTGGACTGTAACCTGGGGACTGTTGATAATAGAGACGGGCACTCTGGACTGTAACCTGGGGACTGTTGATAATAGAGACGGCCACTCTGGTTTGTAACCTGGGGACTATTGATAATAGAGACGGGCACTCTGGACTGTAACCTGGGGACTGTTGATATTAGACACGGCCACTCTGGACTGTAACCTGGGGACTGTTGATGATAGAGACGGCCACTCTGGACTGTAACCTGGGGACTGTTGATAATAGAGACGGGCACTCTGGACTGTAACCTGGGGACTGTTGATAATAGAGACGGCCACTCTGGACTGTAACCTGGGGACTATTGATAATAGAGACGGGCACTCTGGACTGTAACCTGGGGACTGTTGATATTAGACACGGCCACTCTGGACTGTAACCTGGGGACTGTTGATAATAGAGACGGCCACTCTGGACTGTAACCTGGGGACTGTTGATAGTAGAGACGGCCACTCTGGACTGTAACCTGGGGACTGTTGATAGTAGAGACGGCCACTCTGGACTGTAACCTGGGGACTGTTGATAGTAGAGACGGCCACTCTGGACTGTAACCTGGGGACTGTTGATAATAGAGACGGCCACTCTGGACTGTAACCTGGGGACTGTTGATAATAGAGAAGGCCACTCTGGACTATAACCTGGGGACTGTTGATAATAGAGACGGCCACTCTGGACTGTAACCTGGTGACTGTTGATAATAGAGACGGCCACTCTGGACTGTAACCTGGGGACTGTTGATAATAGAGATGGCCACTATGGACTGTAACCTGGGGACTGTTGATAGTAGAGACGGCCACTATGGACTGTAACCTGGGGACTGTTGATAATAGAGACGGCCACTCTGGACTGTAACCTGGGGACTGTTGATAATAGAGACGGCCACTATGGACTGTAACCTGGGGACTGTTGATGATAGAGACGGCCACTATGGACTGTAATCTGGGGACTGTTGATGATAGAGACGGCCACTCTGGACTGTAACCTGGGGACTGTTGATGATAGAGATGGCCACTCTGGACTGTAACCTGGGAACTGTTGATAATAGAGACGGCCACTATGGACTGTAACCTGGGGACTGTTGATGATAGAGATGGCCACTCTGGACTGTAACCTGGTGACTGTTGATGATAGAGATGGCCACTCTGGACTGTAACCTGGGTACTGTTGATAATAGAGACGGCCACTCTGGACTGTAACCTGGGAACTGTTGATAATAGAGTTGGCCACTATGGATGGTAACCTGGGGTCTGTTGATAATAGAGACGGCCACTCTGGACTGTAACCTGGGGACTGTTGATGATAGAGATGGCCACTCTGGACTGTAACCTGGTGACTGTTGATGATAGAGATGGCCACTCTGGACTGTAACCTGGGGACTGTTGATGATAGAGACGGCCACTCTGGACTGTAACCTGGGGACTGTTGATGATAGAGATGGCCACTCTGGACTGTAACCTGGTGACTGTTGATGATAGAGATGGCCACTCTGGACTGTAACCTGGGGACTGTTGATGATAGAGATGGCCACTCTGGACTGTAACCTGGGAACTGTTGATAATAGAGACGGCCACTATGGACTGTAACCTGGGGACTGTTGATAATAGAGACGGCCACTCTGGACTGTAACCTGGGGACTGTTGATAATAGAGACGGCCTCTCTGGACTGTAACCTGGGGACTGTTGATAGTAGAGACGGCCACTCTGGACTGTAACCTGGGGACTGTTGATAATAGAGACGGCCACTCTGGACTGTAACCTGGGGACTGTTGATAATATTGCTGGTTGGTATAAGCAGGTTCCAGGAGGAGTCCCTCAGTACGTGTTAAGGTGGTACCACACTGGTTGGAGCTCTGTAGAATATGGTTCTGGTTCCTCCTCTCCTAAATTCACATTTAATCATCAGTCTAAATCGGATTATTGTTTGATTATTAACAATGTGGAGGAGACAGACTCAGCAGTGTATTACTGTCAGACTCAAAATGACTTTCCTATCACTGTGATAAACACCATGACAAAAACCTCCTCCCCAAATACACTCACTTCTGCTTCATGCGTGGCAGTGGGGTGAACTCTAAGAAACAGCAGTTGGTCAGTGATTATTATAACAATATATACATGTCACAATGGGAGATCTGGAAATGGAAGAACCATTCATTCCTACATGTCAAAAAGATTATAAGAAGACATTGTCTGAAAGGAAACTGATGTTGTTTCTCTTGTTGTGATCATCATCATCATCAGCATCAGCATCACCATCATCATCACCACCACCACCACCACCACCACCATCATCATCATCATCATCATCACCATCATCATCACCATCATCATCACCACCACCACCATCATCATCATCATCATCATCATCATCACCATCATCATCACCATCATCATCACCACCACCACCACCATCATCATCATCATCATCATCATCCTCAGGTCAATACTGCATCATATGGATAGTGCTTTAACTGATGGATTCAAAAGGACCAGACACCAACAGCAGAATATGATGCTATACTATATACTGTTACTTCATAGAGAGGAACTCTAGAAAAACAAGAGATGTTTGTAGTGAGAGTGAAGCTCTGTCTGAATGGGATGTTTCAGTTCCTGTCCTCTCAGTAGAGAGAGTGAAGCTCTGTCTGAATGGGATGTTTCAGTTCCTGTCCTCTCAGTAGAGAGAGTGAAGCTCTGTCTGAATGGGATGTTTCAGTTCCTGTCCTCTCAGTAGAGAGAGTGAAGCTCTGTCTGAATGGGATGTTTCAGTTCCTGTCCTCTCAGTAGAGAGAGTGAAGCTCTGTCTGAATGGGATGTTTCAGTTCCTGTCCTCTCAGTAGAGAGAGTGAAGCTCTGTCTGAATGGGATGTTTCAGTTCCTGTCCTCTCAGTAGAGAGAGTGAAGCTCTGTCTGAATGGGATGTTTCAGTTCCTGTCCTCTCAGTAGAGAGAGTGAAGCTCTGTCTGAATGGGATGTTTCAGTTCCTGTCCTCTCAGTAGAGGGAGTGAAGCTCTGTCTGAATGGGATGTTTCAGTTCCTGTCCTCTCAGTAGAGAGAGTGAAGCTCTGTCTGAATGGGATGTTTCAGTTCCTGTCCTCTCAGTAGAGCGAGTGAAGCTCTGTCTGAATGGGATGTTTCAGTTCCTGTCCTCTCAGTAGAGAGAGTGAAGCTCTGTCTGAATGGGATGTTTCAGTTCCTGTCCTCTCAGTAGAGAGAGTGAAGCTCTGTCTGAATGGGATGTTTCAGTTCCTGTCCTCTCAGTAGAGAGAGTGAAGCTCTGTCTGAATGGGATGTTTCAGTTCCTGTCCTCTCAGTAGAGAGAGTGAAGCTCTGTCTGAATGGGATGTTTCAGTTCCTGTCCTCTCAGTAGAGAGAGTGAAGCTCTGTCTGAATGGGATGTTTCAGTTCCTGTCCTCTCAGTAGAGAGAGTGAAGCTCTGTCTGAATGGGATGTTTCAGTTCCTGTCCTCTCAGTAGAGAGAGTGAAGCTCTGTCTGAATGGGATGTTTCAGTTCCTGTCCTCTCAGTAGAGAGAGTGAAGCTCTGTCTGAATGGGATGTTTCAGTTCCTGTCCTCTCAGTAGAGAGAGTGAAGCTCTGTCTGAATGGGATGTTTCAGTTCCTGTCCTCTCAGTAGAGGGAGTGAAGCTCTGTCTGAATGGGATGTTTCAGTTCCTGTCCTCTCAGTAGAGAGAGTGAAGCTCTGTCTGAATGGGATGTTTCAGTTCCTGTCCTCTCAGTAGAGCGAGTGAAGCTCTGTCTGAATGGGATGTTTCAGTTCCTGTCCTCTCAGTAGAGAGAGTGAAGCTCTGTCTGAATGGGATGTTTCAGTTCCTGTCCTCTCAGTAGAGAGAGTGAGGAGGTTTTTGTACGGCTGTGTATACAAACTGAATCACTGTGGTATTCGGACAAGGAACCAAGCTCTTTGTTTGTAACGGCTTTCTTCCATAGGTGAAGGAGAGGACCAAAGTGCAGCGCGGCTAGTGTTCAACATGTTTAATAAAAGAACAAGTGAAACACTACAAACAACATACAAAATAACAAATGTGCAAAACCGATACAGACCTATCTGGTGCAGAACACAAACACAGAGACAGGTAACAAACACCCACCAAATCCCAACACAAAACAAGCCTCCTATATATGATTCTCAATCAGGGACAACGATTACCATCTGCCTCTGATTGAGAACCATATTAGGCTGGACATAGAAACAGACAAACTAGACACACAACATAGAATTCCCACCCAGCTCACGTCCTGACCAACTAAACACATACAAAACAACAGAAAACAGGTCAGGAACGTGACATTGTTACTGGTGAGTACCCTTTCTTTTAACCTTATATGGTTTTTTAAAATGGGTTTTTGTAATACATAATAGTTAATAAAGTTAAAGTACTTAACATTATATTATTTTTTCATATTTATTTAGTGTAAATAACCTACTTTGTAGACTGATTATCAAGAGTCATGGACACCATGTGACAGCTTCATAGCCTACAGTATATCTGTAGTTGTTGATTTCACATTTAAACTTAAGAAACGTGATGGACTATTTGACCATGTAGGTTACTGCTGTCACTTGACAACACTACTCATTTATAATGTCTCATACAATAATAATATATTTACTCAGAGGTAGATTTGAATGTGAAGTCTACATAAAGTTGTATGAACCTTTAAAATGTTGGTCCCATGTTATATTAAATAATGATAAAACCATGTATATGGTAGTTACACACAATATTGCTACATGCTTCATTACATTGCAGGCTACTACATTACAGTTGGTAACTCCGTTTGCTGGTTGACTAGTAGTAGGATATATGTTTGATTGTATCCCTCATTCAGCACATCTGACTTCTTGATTATGTTTAAACGTAGAGATCTGAACTCATTATCCACTTGCACAGAAATCTGCTTCACCTCTGAAAAGTCACATATGGAGAGTTACTTAGAAAGTTTCTAAATAAGTCCAGCTACAAACAGACATATGAGTAATATGTAACAATAGAATTACATGGTTTTAGTGCCTTTTCATTTATGAGCCCAACATGTTAATTGTTTGTAGCCTTTGAGAAAATGTAATATTTTTTATTCTACAGTATAATCACACAACCCTGTTTCATTCTACTAATTTATCAAATGATTTTGTGTAATATTTATTCTGCTCATTCCATTGGTCCAGACTCTACCCTCCCTCCGCCTGTCTTGACCATCTTCCCTCCGTCCAGCGATGAGTTGAAGTCCAGCAAAGTCACCCTGGTGTGTCTGGCCAGTCAGATGGCCATGGGCTACGCTGATGTCAGCTGGACCGCGGGAGGGAATCGGGTCACCGGCGGCATCGCTACGAGTGGCCCGGTGCCGCAAGCCGACAAGACGTTCCAACTCAGCAGCTGTCTGACCGTTGACACGTCAGAATGGAACCAGGACAAAGTGTTCTCATGTAAAGTCACCGCGGGCTCCAAGTTCGCTGAGAAAGACATCAAGAAGTCTGTATGCAGCACTGAATAGCCTGAGAACCATTGTAATGTCCATTTGATTTTCTACATCACTTTTCAAGTTATTGTTAATGCATTAGAAGTTTAACCTGCATATATACAATATGTTCCATAAAAGATAAATAGCTAATCACACTGATATCATAGGCTACATGATAAGTAGACTCTGTATATTTGAAATGGGTTGCTTTGCAGATGTATAATAGAGGAATAGTTAGAGCTTTGCTGTATTGTGGATATTAAATAAAGAACATTCTAAAGAACAAGTGTTTGTATTTGAGCATGTTGATGAACATCAGTGTTAGCAGCACTAAATGAGGGGGAGTTTAACTGAACTCAAATAGAGCAGCCTGCTCTCTGACTTTAGTCCAGATCCAGAAATAGTTGATCTAGATATCCAGGATGTAGAGCAGGTTTACTGTAATGTTAATGAATAACCAGAGATGGACCAGAGGTTTAAATTACAACTTCACATTATTGAGAACCTTCATTACTGTGATATGATTGTATTATAAGAACATTCTGAAAGTATATATTTAATAATCTATTTAAAATAGTTAATTTGAAAAGGCAACTTGATTATTTCCTAGGCAATATTTGCTTGTACTTTTCACTGTATGAAGAATTAAAACAGTACAGTAACATGATAAATTCAATATATTCATAGTTTATATTCAATAGTGTTATAAACGTACGTCTTACTATAATGTACAAAAACATTTTACTCATGAATATTTTCTCTCCGTACATCTTTGCCAGCAGGGGGAAAAACAAGAGATATAATATTATAATATGCTTCCACCTTGTGGCTCAAACAGTTGTATTTCATTATAGTTGTATTTCATTATAGTTGTAGTTCATTGTAATAATTTCCAGACTAAATCCATCACGCTGTTTCAAATCATTCAGAAATGATAACGTTATGGAAAGTTAGTGTACAATATCTCTGTTGTCAGTACAAAGCTCTGCTCAGTTCTGTGTTGGTCTGGTTCAGAGAGGAGTGTAGTGATGTAGTTGAGACTATATCAGTCTAACTAAGGTTTAGGGACCCTCCTTCCTCTAGTACTAGTGGATGGGTGTAGTAGTAGAGAGACTATATCTGTCTAACTAAGGTTTAGGGACCCTTCTTCCTCTAGTACTAGTGGATGGGTGTAGTAGAGAGAGACTATATCTGTCTAACCAAGGTTTAGGGACCCTCCTTCCTCTAGTACTAGTGGATGGATGTAGTAGAGAGAGACTATATCTGTCTAACTAAGGTTTAGGGACCCTCCTTCCTCTAGTACTAGTGGATGGGTGTAGTAGTAGAGAGACTATATCTGTCTAACTAAGGTTTAGGGACCCTCCTTCCTCTAGTACTAGTGGATGGGTGTAGTAGAGAGAGACTATATCTGTCTAACCAAGGTTTAGGGACCCTCCTTCCTCTAGTACTAGTGGATGGGTGTAGTAGAGAGAGACTATATCTGTCTAACTAAGGTTTAGGGACCCTCCTTCCTCTAGTACTAGTGGATGGGTGTAGTAGTAGAGAGACTATATCTGTCTAACTAAGGTTTAGGGACCCTCCTTCCTCTAGTACTAGTGGATGGGTGTAGTAGAGAGAGACTATATCTGTCTAACTAAGGTTTAGGGACCCTTCTTCCTCTGGTCCTCATGAACCCTTGTCCTGTTCCATTTTCTCTCTCTGTGTCCTCATCTGGTTCCTCACATCTGTCCTCGGTGGTGCCCTCACTCAGTCTGGTCTTGTTCACATTGGGGAGAATCCTAACTTGCAGTTCAGTCACATTTTCACTTAGTCTCCCATTGGCATCAATGCATGACTAAGTAAAGATTCACCTTAATTAGAAGTTAGGATTCACCCCATCGTGCATCAGTGATCAGAATAGAGTCTGCAGTTCTATCAACGTACAGCAGAGGAGGACATAGGACCACCAATAATGACTGAGGAAAGATCTACATGTACTTTACAACAGGAACATCTGTCTGTAGCCCACTGGTTTCAGTCCCACCCAAAGACCAGCTGATGGTTTCATGTCTACTATCTCTAGTTATCAGAGTCATTCACCAGGGACGTGTTCTAGATCTGACCCTGAGTTACAGGCAGTGATGTGTTGTTCCCCTTCTCCCCCAGAACACACCTGCTTCCCCTCCCCTCCTCCTCTCCTTATTTATAGCTTCATGCAAATGAAGAGGTTATTTTATCTCCTCTCAGAACTGTGTGGGGGGAGGGGGTGGTGGGGGGGTCTGCAGGTGACCAGAGGAGTAGACTGAAACTGAAAATGTGTCCCAAATGGCACTATGTTCCCTTTATAGTGCACTACTTTTGACAAAGGCCCATTGGGTTCTGGTCAACAGTAGTGCACTATAAAGGGAATAGGGAGACATCCTGAGTACCTCATAATTATGTTAGTCTTGTGTAGAACTAGTATAGGATAATAAACTCCATTCATGGTTTGATGGAGGTAGGAGATTAGATACCTCATCATTATGTTAGTCTTGTGTAGAACTAGTATAGGATATTAAACTCCAGTTATGGTTTGATGGAGGTAGAATATGAGTCAGTGAAGAAGACAGGGCCTCATGTAGAGCAATGAGAATAGCTGGTGATTGGTTAACTTCAGAGGCCCCTCCCTCTGGTCCTCCCTGTCTGTCTCCTTATAGGTGGGTTCTGCAGCCTCTCCTCTCCTCACACTCCAACCCTGCTCATCTCTCAGCTGGACAGTAAGGGCCTTTCACACCACACACTGACAACATGCTGGGGACACTCTGCACTCTCATCACTGCTCTAACATGTAAGGAATTTACTATATGTTCAACATGAATCAAAACAAGACATTAGAAGTTGTTAATTCATGTATGATTACATGTCTTAAATTGTATTTCATTCCCACAGATGTCAGTTGCCAGAAAGCAGTGACACAGACACCTTCAGTACTGACTGTCAGTACAAAGGGGACTGCTACTTTTTACTGTGACATTACCAAACATGAAGGCAATTATGTAATCTGGTATAAACAGGTTCCAGGAGGAGCTCCTCAGTATGTGTTAAGGTTTTACTACACAAATGACTCTCCTGATGAATATGGATCTGGTTTCTCCTCTGATCGTTTCACATCTAAAGCCACGTCTGGTAAGGATTATCAGTTTATAATCAGTAATGTGGAGGAGACAGACTCAGCAGTGTATTACTGTCAGACATGGGACAGCTCTGTTAGTGAGCACGTATCACAGTGATATACACCATGACAAAAACCTCCTCACCAAACACACTCACTTCTGCTTTCAGATGTTCTGAATATAGACACTAACTGAATGTCAAGTCATCCTGAACCAGTGTGTCTGCAGTAGGAGAACATTCCATGCTTGTGTTTTACACAAAACCCTTCACACATTTACTAGAATGTTGTCATTAACAATTACACCTAGTTGTCACAAAGCATGAATGATAAAGTGATATTCCAGAAGGTTCAGTCCTAACAGAAGACTCCATGTATCAGACAACCTCCATGATAGTCAGTCCCCTGGTTTACAGTAGAGACATATTACATCATCAGTCATTTAGTGATGTACTGTTAGTTCAGAACCCCACTATCAGGTCCAGATAATATTATTATAATGTTATTATTATACATATTATGAACTGCTGATTTAAACTAACTAACATAACTGAGAAGAAACATAATACTGATCTTTACAATGCAACAAAACAAATCCAATATGTTTATGAAATAGTCTTATCTCAAATATTTGCATTTTTTATAGTTTAATATTGACTCTAATTGAAATGTATGTCACAGTTATGAAGATATAGGATACGTCCAGATATTATTTAGAAATCTGTCTGTTGGTCTTGTGAAGACCCAGATACAGTATGTTTGAGAGTAGAGAGTGATTGGTTAACTGTAGAGGCCCCTCCCTCTGGTCCTCCCTGGCTTGGTGATAGGTTACCTGCAGAGGCCCCTCCCTCTGGTCCTCCCTGTCTGTCTCCTTATAGGTGGGTTCTGCAGCCTCTCCTCTCCTCACACTCCAACCCTGCTCATCTCTCAGCTGGACAGTAAGGGCCGTTCACACCACACACTGACAACATGCTGGGGACACTCTGCACTCTCATCACTGCTCTAACATGTAAGGAGTCTGACTTCCTGGAGGTTTTATTTCCTAGTTTATTAATAATGAGTCTGTATGTTTCTCTTTACTACATGTCATCTTCTTATTTCCCAGGTGTCAGTGGTGTGACTGTGGTGACACAGAAGCCTCCTGTTGTGACAGTGAGCAAAGGAGACACGGCCACTATGGACTGTAACCTGGGGACTGTTGATAATAGAGACGGCCACTCTGGACTGTAACCTGGGGACTGTTGATAATAGAGACGGCCACTATGGACTGTAACCTGGGGACTGTTGATAATAGAGAAGTCCACTCTGGACTGTAACCTGGGGACTGTTGATAATAGAGACGGCCACTCTGGACTGTAACCTGTGGACTGTTGATAATAGAGACGACCACTCTGGACTGTAACCTGGGGACTGTTGATGATAGAGACGGACACTCTGGACTGTAACCTGGGGACTGTTGATAATAGAGACGGACACTCTGGACTGTAACCTGGGGACTGTTGATAATAGAGACGACCACTCTGGACTGTAACCTGGGGACTGTTGATAATAGAGACGGACACTCTGGACTGTAACCTGGAGACTGTTGATAATAGAGACGGACACTCTGGACTGTAACCTGGGGACTGTTGATGATAGAGACGACCACTCTGGACTGTAACCTGGGGACTGTTGATGATAGAGACAGCCACTATGGACTGTAACCTGGGGACTGTTGATAATAGAGACGACCACTCTGGACTGTAACCTGGGGACTGTTGATAATAGAGACAGCCACTATGGACTGTAACCTGGGGACTGTTGATAATAGAGACGACCACTCTGGACTGTAACCTGGGGACTGTTAATAATAGAGACGACCACTCTGGACTGTAACCTGGGGACTGTTGATAATAGAGACGACCACTCTGGACTGTAACCTGGGGACTGTTGATAGTAGAGAAGGCCACTATGGACTGTAACCTGTGGACTGTTGATAATATTGCTGGTTGGTATAAACAGGTTCCAGGAGGAGTCCCTCAGGACGTGTTAAGGTGGTACCACACTGGTTGGAGCTCTGTAGAATATGGTTCTGGTTTCTCCTCTCATAAATTCACATCTAATCATCAGTCTAAATCAGATTATTGTTTGATTATTAACAATGTGGAGGAGACAGACTCAGTAGTGTATTACTGTCAGACTCAAAATGACTCTCCTATCACAGTGATATACACCATGACAAAAACCTCCTCCCCAAATACACTCACTTCTGCTTCATGCGTGGCAGAGGGGTGAACTCTAAGAAACATCAGTTGGTCAGTGATTATTATAACAATATATACATGTCACAATGGGAGATCTGGAAATGGAAGAACCATTCATTCCTACATGTCAACAAGATTATAAGAAGACATTGTCTGAAAGGAAACTGATTTTGTCTCTCTTGTTATGATCATCATCATCATCATCATCATCATCATCAGGTCAAAACTGCATCATATGGATAGTGCTTTAACTGATGGATTCAAAAGGACCAGACACAACAGCAGAATATGATGTTATACTATATACTGTTACTTCATAGAGAGGAACTCTAGAAAAGTCTGAGATGTTTGTAGAGAGAGTGAAGCTCTGTCTGAATGGGATGTTTCAGTTCCTGTCCTCTCAGTAGAGAGAGTGAAGCTCTGTCTGAATGCGATGTTTCAGTTCCTGTCCTCTCAGTAGAGAGAGTGAAGCTCTGTCTGAATGGGATGTTTCAGTTACTGTCCTCTCAGTAGAGAGAGTGAAGCTCTGTCTGAATGGATGTTTCAGTTCCTGTCCTCTCAGTAGAGAGAGTGAAGCTCTGTCTGAATGGGATGTTTCAGTTCCTGTCCTCTCAGTAGAGAGAGTGAAGCTCTGTCTGAATGGGATGTTTCAGTTCCTGTCCTCTCAGTAGAGAGAGAGAAGCTCTGTCTGAATGGGATGTTTCAGTTCCTGTCCTCTCAGTAGAGAGAGTGAAGCTCTGTCTGAATGGGATGTTTCAGTTCCTGTCCTCTCAGTAGAAAGAGTGAAGCTCTGTCTGAATGGGATGTTTCAGTTCCTGTCCTCTCAGTAGAGAGAGTGAAGCTCTGTCTGAATGGGATGTTTCAGTTCCTGTCCTCTCAGTAGAGAGAGTGAAGCTCTGTCTGAATGGGATGGTTCAGTTCCTGTCCTCTCAGTAGAGAGAGGGAGGAGGTTATTGTACGGCCGTGTATACAAACTGAATCACTGTGGTATTCGGACAAGGAACCAAGCTCATTGTTACTGGTGAGTACCCTTTCTTTTAACCTTATTTTTGTTTTCAAGGTTTTTTGTAATAATTAATAGTTAATAGAGTTACATATTTAACATTATATTCTTATTTCATATTTATTTCGTGTAAATAACCTACTTTGTGGACTGATTATCAAGAGTCATGGACACCATGTGACATCTTCATAGCCTACAGTATATCTGTAGTTGTTGATTTCACATTTAAACTTAAGAAACGTGATGGACTATTTGACCATGTAGGTTACTGCTGTCACTTGACAACACTACTCATTTATAATGTCTCATGCAATAATAATATATTTACTCAGAGGTAGATTTGAATGTGAAGTCTACATAAAGTTGTATCAACCTTTAAAATGTTTGTCCCACGTTATATTAAATAATGATAAAACCATGTATATGGTAGTTACACACAATGTTGCTACATGCTTCATTACATTGCAGGCTACTACATTGCAGTTGGTAACTCTGTTTGCTGGTTGACTAGTAGTAGGATATATGTTTGATTGTATCCCTCATTCAGAACATCTGACTACTTGATTATGTTTAAACTTAGAGATCTGAACTCATTATCCACTTGCACAGAAATCTGCTTTACCTCTGAAAAGTCACACATGGAGAGTTACTTAGAAAGTTTCTAAATAAGTCCAGCTACAAACAGACATATGAGTAATATGTAACTATAGAATTACATGGTTTTAGTGCCTTTTCATTTGAGCCCAACATGTTAATTGTTTGTAGCCTTTGAGAAAACGTTATATTTTTTATTCTACAGTATAATCACACAACCCTGTTTCATTCTACTAACATATCAAATGATTTAGTGTAATATTTATTCTGCTCATTCCATTGGTCCAGACTCTACCCTCCCTCCGCCTGTCTTGACCATCTTCCCTCCGTCCAGCGATGAGTTGAAGTCCAGCAAAGTCACCCTGGTGTGTCTGGCCAGTCAGATGGCCATGGGCTACGCTGATGTCAGCTGGACAGCGGGAGGGAATCCGGTCACCGGCGGCATCGCTACGAGTGGCCCGGTGCCGCAAGCCGACAAGACGTTCCAACTCAGCAGCTGTCTGACCGTTGACACGTCAGAATGGAACCAGGACAAAGTGTTCTCATGTAAAGTCACCGCGGGCTCCAAGTTCGCTGAGAAAGACATCAAGAAGTCTGTATGCAGCACTGAATAGCCTGAGAACCATTGTAATGTCCATTTGATTTTCTACATCACTTTTCAAGATATTGTTAATGCATTAGAAGTTTAACCTGCATATATACATTATGTTCCATGAAAGATAAATAGCTAATCACACTGATATCATAGGCTATATGATAAGTAGACTTTTTATATTTGAAATGGGTTGCTTTGCAGATGTACAATAGAGGAATAGTTAGGGCTTTGCTGTATTGTGGATATTAAATAAAGAACATTCTAAAGAACAAGTGTTTGTATTTGAGCATGTTGATGAACATCAGTGTTAGCAGCACTAAATGAGGGGGAGTTTAACTGAACTCAAACAGAGCAGCCTGCTCTCTTTTGACCAGATCTAGAAATAGTTAATCTAGATATCCAGGATGTAGAGCAGGTTTACTGTAATGTTAATGAATAACCAGAGATGGACCAGAGGTTTAGTTTAAATTACAACTTCACATTATTGAGAACCTTCATTACTGTGATATGATTGTATTATAAGATCATTCTGAAAGTATATATTTAATAATCTATTTAAAATAGTTGATTTGAAAAGGAAACTTGATTATTTCCCAGGCAATATTTGCTTGTACTTTTCACTGTATGAAGAATTAAAACAACAGTACAGTAACATGATAAATTCAATATATTCATAGTTTATATTCAATAGTGTTATAAACGTACGTCTTACTATAATGTACAATAACATTTTACTCATGAATATTTTCTCTCCATACATCTTTGCCAGCAGGGGGAAAAAGAAGAGATATAATATTATAATATGCTTCCACCTTGTGGCTCAAACAGTTGTATTTCATTATAGTTGTATTTCATTGTAATCATTTCCAGACTAAATCCATCACCAGTTTCAAATCAATCACAAATGACGTTATGGAAAGTTACTGTACAGTATCTCTGTTGTCAGTACAAATCTCTCCTCAGTTCTGTGTTGGACTGGTTCAGAGAGGAGTGTAGTGATGTAGTTGAGACTAAATCAGTCTAACTAAGGTTTAGGGACCCTCCTTCCTCTAGTACTAGTGGATGGGTGTAGTAGTAGAGAGACTATATCTGTCTAACCAAGGTTTAGGGATCCTCCTTCCTCTAGTACTAGTGGATGGGTGTAGTAGAGAGACTATATCAGTCTAACTAAGGTTTAGGGACCCTCCTTCCTCTAGTACTAGTGAATGGGTGTAGTAGTAGAGAGACTATATCTGTCTAACTAAGGTTTAGGGACCCTTCTTCCTCTAGTACTAGTGGATGGGTGTAGTAGTAGAGAGACTATATCAGTCTAACTAAGGTTTAGGGACCCTCCTTCCTCTAGTACTAGTGGATGGGTGTAGTAGTAGAGAGAATATATCTGTCTAAGTAAGGTTTAGGGACCCTCCTTCCTCTAGTACTAGTGGATGGGTGTAGTAGTAGAGAGAATATATCTGTCTAACTAAGGTTTAGGGACCCTCCTTCCTCTAGTACTAGTGGATGGGTGTAGTAGAGAGACTATATCTGTCTAACTAAGGTTTAGGGACCCTCCTTCCTCTAGTACTAGTGGATGGGTGTAGTAGTAGAGAGACTATATCTGTCTAACTAAGGTTTAGGGACCCTCCTTCCTCTAGTACTAGTGGATGGGTGTAGTAGAGAGACTATATCAGTCTAACTAAGGTTTAGGGACCCTCCTTCCTCTAGTACTAGTGGATGGGTGTAGTAGTAGAGAGAGACTATATCTGTCTAACTAAGGTTTAGGGATCCTCCTTCCTCTAGTACTAGTGGATGGGTGTAGTAGAGAGAGACTATATCAGTCTAACTAAGGTTTAGGGACCCTCCTTCCTCTAGTACTAGTGGATGGGTGTAGTAGAGAGAGACTATATCTGTCTAACTAAGGTTTAGGGACCCTCCTTCCTCTAGTACTAGTGGATGGGTGTAGTAGTAGAGAGAGACTATATCTGTCTAACTAAGGTTTAGGGATCCTCCTTCCTCTAGTACTAGTGGATGGGTGTAGTAGAGAGAGACTATATCTGTCTAACTAAGGTTTAGGGACCCTCCTTCCTCTAGTACTAGTGGATGGGTGTAGTAGAGAGACTATATCTGTCTAACTAAGGTTTAGGGACCCTCCTTCCTCTAGTACTAGTGGATGGGTGTAGTAGTAGAGAGACTATATCTGTCTAACTAAGGTTTAGGGATCCTCCTTCCTCTAGTACTAGTGGATGGGTGTAGTAGAGAGAGACTATATCTGTCTAACTAAGGTTTAGGGACCCTCCTTCCTCTAGTACTAGTGGATGGGTGTAGTAGTAGAGAGAGACTATATCTGTCTAACTAAGGTTTAGGGACCCTCCTTCCTCTAGTACTAGTGGATGGGTGTAGTAGTAGAGAGACTATATCTGTCTAACTAAGGTTTAGGGATCCTCCTTCCTCTAGTACTAGTGGATGGGTGTAGTAGAGAGAGACTATATCAGTCTAACTAAGGTTTAGGGACCCTCCTTCCTCTAGTACTAGTGGATGGGTGTAGTAGAGAGAGACTATATCTGTCTAACTAAGGTTTAGGGACCCTCCTTCCTCTAGTACTAGTGGATGGGTGTAGTAGAGAGAGACTATATCTGTCTAACTAAGGTTTAGGGACCCTCCTTCCTCTAGTACTAGTGGATGGGTGTAGTAGTAGAGAGACTATATCTGTCTAACTAAGGTTTAGGGACCCTCCTTCCTCTAGTACTAGTGGATGGGTGTAGTAGAGAGAGACTATATCTGTCTAACTAAGGTTTAGGGATCCTCCTTCCTCTAGTACTAGTGGATGGGTGTAGTAGTAGAGAGACTATATCTGTCTAACTAAGGTTTAGGGACCCTCCTTCCTCTAGTACTAGTGGATGGGTGTAGTAGAGAGAGACTATATCTGTCTAACTAAGGTTTAGGGATCCTCCTTCCTCTAGTACTAGTGGATGGGTGTAGTAGTAGAGAGACTATATCAGTCTAACTAAGGTTTAGGGACCCTCCTTCCTCTAGTACTAGTGGATGGGTGTAGTAGAGAGAGACTATATCTGTCTAACTAAGGTTTAGGGACCCTCCTTCCTCTAGTACTAGTGGATGGGTGTAGTAGAGAGAGACTATATCTGTCTAACTAAGGTTTAGGGATCCTCCTTCCTCTAGTACTAGTGGATGGGTGTAGTAGTAGAGAGACTATATCAGTCTAACTAAGGTTTAGGGACCCTCCTTCCTCTAGTACTAGTGGATGGGTGTAGTAGAGAGACTATATCAGTCTAACTAAGGTTTAGGGACCCTCCTTCCTCTAGTGCTAGTGGATGGGTGTAGTAGAAAGACTATATCAGTCTAACTTAGGTTTAGGGACCCTCCTTCCTCTAGTACTAGTGGATGGGTGTAGTAGAGAGAGACTATATCTGTCTAACTAAGGTTTAGGGACCCTCCTTCCTCTAGTACTAGTGGATGGGTGTAGTAGTAGAGAGACTATATCAGTCTAACTAAGGTTTAGGGACCCTCCTTCCTCTAGTACTAGTGGATGGGTGTAGTAGTAGAGAGACTATATCAGTCTAACTAAGGTTTAGGGACCCTTCTTCCTCTAGTACTAGTGGATGGGTGTAGTAGAGAGAGACTATATCTGTCTAACTAAGGTTTAGGGACCCTCCCTCCTCTGGTCCTCATGAACCCTTGTCCTGTTCCATTTTCTCTCTCTGTGTCCTCATCTGGTTCCTCACATCTGTCCTCGGTGGTGCCCTCACTCAGTCTGGTCTTGTTCACATTGGGGCGAATCCTAACTTGCAGTTCAGTCACATTTTCACTTAGTCTCCCATTGGCATCAATGCATGACTAAGTAAAGATTCACCTTAATTGGAAGTTAGGATTCACCCCATCGTGCATCAGTGATCAGAATAGAGTCTGCAGTTCTATCAACGTCCACCAGAGGAGGACATACGACCACCAATAATGACTGAGGAAAGATCTACATGTACTTTACAACAGGAACAGCTGTCTGTAGACCACTGGTTTCAGTCCCACCCAAAGACCAGCTGATAGTTTCATATCTACTATCTCTAGTTATCAGAGTCATTCACCAGGGACGTGTTGTAGATCTGACACTGAGTTACAGGCAGTGATGTGTTGTTCCCCTTCTCCCCCAGCACACACCTGCTTCCCCTCCCCTCCTCCTCTCCTTATTTATAGCTTCATGTAAATGAAGAGTTTATTTTATCTCATCTCAGAACTGTGTGGGGGAAGGGGGTGGTGGGGGGGTCTGCAGGTGACCAGAGGAGTGGACTGAAACTGAAAATGTGTCCCAAATGGCACTATGTTCCCTTTATAGTGCACTACTTTTGACAAAGGCCCATTGGGTTCTGGTCAACAGTAGTGCACTATAAAGGGAATAGGGAGACATCCTGAGTACCTCATAATTATGTTGGTCTTGTGTAGAACTAGTATAGGATAATAAACTCCATTCATGGTTTGATGGAGGTAGGAGATTAGATACCTCATCATTATGTTAGTCTTGTGAAGAACTAGTATAGGATATTAAACTCCAGTTATGGTTTGATGGAGGTAGAATAGGAGTCAGTGAAGAAGACAGGGCCTCATGTAGAGCAATGAGAATAGCTGGTGATTGGTTAACTTTAGAGGCCCCTCCCTCTGTTCTTCCCTGTCTGTCTCCTTATAGGTGGGTCCTGCAGCCTCTCCTCTCCTCACACTTCAACCCTGCTCATCTCTCAGCTGGACAGTAAGGGCCGTTCACACCACACACTGACAACATGCTGGGGACACTCTGCACTCTCATCACTGCTCTAACATGTAAGGAATTTACTATATGTTCAACATGAATCACAAAAAGCCATTAGAAGTTGTTAATTCATGTATGATGAAATGTCCTAAATTGTATTTCATTCCCACAGATGTCAGTTGCCAGAAAGCAGTGACACAGACACCTTCAGTACTGACTGTCAGTACAAAGGGGACTGCTACTTTTTACTGTGACATTACAGAAGATGAAGGCAATTATGTAAACTGGTATAAACAGGTTCCAGGAGGAGCTCCTCAGTATGTGTTAAGGTTTCACCGTACTCATGCCTCTCCTGATGAATATGGTTCTGGTTTCTCCTCTGATCGTTTCACATCTAAAGCCACGTCTGATAAGGATTATCAGTTTATAATCAGTAATGTGGAGGAGACAGACTCAGCAGTGTATTACTGTCAGACATGGGACGACTCTGTTGAAGAGGCTGTATCACAGTGATATACACCATGACAAAAACCTCCCCACCAAACACACTCACTTCTGCTTTCAGATGTTCTGAATATAGACACTAACTGAATGTCAAGTCATCCTGAACCAGTGTGTCTGCAGTAGGAGAACATTCCATGCTTGTGTTTTACACAAAACCCTTCACACATTTACTAGAATGTTGTCATTAACAATTACACCTAGTTGTCACAAAGCATGAATGATAAAGTGATATTCCAGAAGGTTCAGTCCTAACAGAAGACTCCATGTATCAGACAACCTCCATGATAGTCAGTCCCCTGGTTTACAGTAGAGACATATTACATCAACAGTCATTTAGTGATGTACTGTTAGTTCAGAACCCCACTATCAGGTCCAGATAATATTATAATGTTATTATCTATATTATGACATGCTGATTTCAGTAAACTAACCAACACAACTCACATGAAACTAAATACTGCTCCTTTCAGTATAACCAAAATGATCCCATATGGTTGTTGTTAGTCCAATATAAAATATATATATTTTTGATAGTTGAATAGTTACAATAATTTAAATTGATTAAAAGTCCATCATACAGAAGCTGATAGGGTGAGATAGAGGCCCCTCCCTCTGGTCCTCCCTGGCTTGGTGATAGGTTAACTACAGAGGCCCCTCCCTCTGGTCCTCCCTGGCTGTCTCCTTATAGGTGGGTTCTGCAGCCTCTCCTCTCCTCACACTCCAACCCTGCTCATCTCTCAGCTGGACAGTAAGGGTCGTTCACACCACACACTGACAACATGCTGGGGACACTCTGCACTCTCATCACTGCTCTAACATGTAAGGAGTCTGACTCTCTGGAGGTTTTACTTCCAGTTTTATTATTAATGAGTCTGTATGTTTCTCTTTACTACATGTCATCTTATTTCCCAGGTGTCAGTGGTGTGACTGTGGTGACACAGAAGCCTCCTGCTGTGACAGTGAGGAAAGGAGAGAAGGCTACTCTGGACTGTAACCTGGGGACTGTTGATAATAGAGACGGCCACTCTGGACTGTAACCTGGGGACTGTTGATAGTAGAGACGACCACTCTGGACTGTAACCTGGGGACTGTTGATAATAGAGACGGATACACTGGACTGTAACCTGGGGACTGTTGATAACAGAGACGGACTCTATGGACTGTAACCTGGGGACTGTTGATAATAGAGACGGCCACTATGGACTGTAACCTGGGGACTGTTGATGATAGAGACGGACACTCTGGACTGTAACCTGGGGACTGTTGATAATAGAGACGGCCACTATGGACTGTAACCTGGGGTCTGTTGATAATAGAGACGGCCACTCTGGACTGTAACCTGGGGACTGTTGATAATAGAGACGGCCACTCTGGACTGTAAACTGGGGACTGTTGATAATAGAGACGGCCACTCTGGACTGTAACCTGGGGACTGTTGATAATAGAGACGGAAACTCTGGACTGTAACCTGGGGACTGTTGATAATAGAGACGGCCACTCTGGACTGTAACCGGGGGACTGTTGATAGTAGAGACGGCCACTGGACTGTAACCTGGGGACTGTTGATAATAGAGACGGCCACTCTGGACTGTAACCTGGTGACTGTTGATAAGAGACGGCCACTCTGGACTGTAACCTGGAGACTGTTGATAATAGAGACGGCCACTCTGGACTGTAACCTGGGGACTGTTGATAATAGAGACGGCCACTCTGGACTGTAACCTGGAGACTGTTGATAATAGAGACGGACACTCTGGACTGTAACCTGGGGACTGTTGATAGTAGAGACGGCCACTCTGGACTGTAACCTGGAGACTGTTGATAATAGAGACGGCCACTCTGGACTGTAACCTGGGGACTGTTGATAATAGAGACGGCCACTCTGGACTGTAACCTGGGGACTGTTGATAATAGAGACGGCCACTCTGGACTGTAACCTGGGGACTGTTGATAATAGAGACGGACACTCTGGACTGTAACCTGGGGACTGTTGATAATAGAGACGGCCACTCTGGACTGTAACCTGGGGACTGTTGATAATAGAGACGGACACTCTGGACTGTAACCTGGGGACTGTTGATAGTAGAGACGGCCACTCTGGACTGTAAACTGTGGACTGTTGATAATAGAGACGGCCACTCTGGACTGTAACCTGGGGACTGTTGATAGTAGAGACGGACACTCTGGACTGTAACCTGGGGACTGTTGATAGTAGAGACGGCCACTCTGGACTGTAAACTGTGGACTGTTGATAATAGAGACGGCCTCTCTGGATTGTAACCTGGGGACTGTTGATAATAGAGATGGACACTCTGGATTGTAACCTGGGGACTGTTGATAGTAGAGACGGCCACTCTGGACTGTAACCTGGGGACTGTTGATAAGAGACGGCCACTCTGGACCGTAACCTGGGGTCTGTTGATAATAGAGACGGACACTCTGGACTGTAACCTGGGGACTGTTGATAATAGAGACGGACACTCTGGACTGTAACCTGGGGACTGTTGATAATAGAGACGACCACTATGGACTGTAACCTGGGGACTATTGATAATAGAGACGGACACTATGGACTGTAACCTGGTGACTGTTGATAGTAGAGACGGCCACTCTGGACTGTAACCTGGAGACTGTTGATAATAGAGACGGACACTCTGGACTGTAACCTGGTGACTGTTGATAGTAGAGACGGCCACTCTGGACTGTAACCTGGGGACTGTTGATAATAGAGACGGCCACTCTGGACTGTAACCTGGGGACTGTTGATAGTAGAGACGGCCATTATGGACTGTAACCTGGAGACTGTTGATAGTAGAGACGGCCACTCTGGACTGTAACCTGGGGACTGTTGATAATAGAGACGGCCACTCTGGACTGTAACCTGGGGACTGTTGATAATAGAGACGGCCACTGGACTGTAACCTGGGGACTGTTGATAATAGAGACGGACACTCTGGACTGTAACCTGGGGACTGTTGATAATAGAGACGGCCACTCTGGACTGTAACCTGGGGACTGTTGATAATAGAGACGGACACTCTGGACTGTAACCTGGGGACTGTTGATAGTAGAGACGGCCACTCTGGACTGTAAACTGTGGACTGTTGATAATAGAGACGGCCACTCTGGACTGTAACCTGGGGACTGTTGATAGTAGAGACGGACACTCTGGACTGTAACCTGGGGACTGTTGATAGTAGAGACGGCCACTCTGGACTGTAAACTGTGGACTGTTGATAATAGAGACGGCCTCTCTGGATTGTAACCTGGGGACTGTTGATAGTAGAGACGGCCACTCTGGACTGTAACCTGGGGACTGTTGATAAGAGACGGCCACTCTGGACTGTAACCTGGGGTCTGTTGATAATAGAGACGGACACTCTGGACTGTAACCTGGGGACTGTTGATAATAGAGACGGACACTCTGGACTGTAACCTGGGGACTGTTGATAATAGAGACGACCACTATGGACTGTAACCTGGGGACTGTTGATAATAGAGACGACCACTATGGACTGTAACCTGGGGACTGTTGATAATAGAGACGACCACTATGGACTGTAACCTGGGGACTGTTGATAATAGAGACGGACACTATGGACTGTAACCTGGTGACTGTTGATAGTAGAGACGGCCACTCTGGACTGTAACCTGGAGACTGTTGATAATAGAGACGGACACTCTGGACTGTAACCTGGTGACTGTTGATAGTAGAGACGGCCACTCTGGACTGTAACCTGGGGACTGTTGATAATAGAGACGGCCACTCTGGACTGTAACCTGGGGACTGTTGATAGTAGAGACGGCCATTATGGACTGTAACCTGTGGACTGTTGATAATAGAGACGACCACTCTGGACTGTAACCTGGGGACTGTTGATAATAGAGACGGCCATTATGGACTGTAACCTGGAGACTGTTGATAATAGAGACGGCCACTATGGACTGTAACCTGGGGACTGTTGATAATATTACTGGTTGGTATTAACAGGTTCCAGTAGGAGTCCCTCAGTACATGTTAAGGTGGTACCACACTGGTTGGAGCTCTGTAGAATATGGTTCTGGTTTCTCCTCTCCTAAATTCACATTTAATCATCAGTCTAAATCGGATTATTGTTTGATTATTAACAATGTGGAGGAGACAGACTCAGCAGTGTATTACTGTCAGACTCAAAATGACTCTCGTATCACAGTGATATACACCATGACAAAAACCTCCTCACCAAATACACTCACTTCTGCTTCATGCGTGGTAGAGGGGTGAACTCTAAGAAACAGCAGTTGGTCAGTGATTATTATAACAATATATACATGACACAATGGGAGATCTGGAAATGGAAGAACCATTCATTCCTACATGTCAAAAAGATTATAAGAAGACATTGTCTGAAAGGAAACTGATGTTGTTTCTCTTGTTGTGATCATCATCATCATCATCATCATCATCATCATCACCATCATCATCACCACCACCACCACCACCATCATCATCATCATCATCACCATCATCATCACCATCATCACCACCACCACCATCATCATCATCATCACCATCATCATCACCATCATCATCACCACCACCACCACCACCATCATCATCATCATCATCATCATCATCATCCTCAGGTCAATACTGCATCATATGGATAGTGCTTTAACTGATGGATTCAAAAGGACCAGACACCAACAGCAGAATATGATGCTATACTATATACTGTTACTTCATAGAGAGGAACTCTAGAAAAACAAGAGATGTTTGTAGTGAGAGTGAAGCTCTGTCTGAATGGGATGTTTCAGTTCCTGTCCTCTCAGTAGAGAGAGTGAAGCTCTGTCTGAATGGGATGTTTCAGTTCCTGTCCTCTCAGTAGAGAGAGTGAAGCTCTGTCTGAATGGGATGTTTCAGTTCCTGTCCTCTCAGTAGAGAGAGTGAAGCTCTGTCTGAATGGGATGTTTCAGTTCCTGTCCTCTCAGTAGAGAGAGTGAAGCTCTGTCTGAATGGGATGTTTCAGTTCCTGTCCTCTCAGTAGAGAGAGTGAAGCTCTGTCTGAATGGGATGTTTCAGTTCCTGTCCTCTCAGTAGAGAGAGTGAAGCTCTGTCTGAATGGGATGTTTCAGTTCCTGTCCTCTCAGTAGAGAGAGTGAAGCTCTGTCTGAATGGGATGTTTCAGTTCCTGTCCTCTCAGTAGAGCGAGTGAAGCTCTGTCTGAATGGGATGTTTCAGTTCCTGTCCTCTCAGTAGAGAGAGTGAAGCTCTGTCTGAATGGGATGTTTCAGTTCCTGTCCTCTCAGTAGAGAGAGTGAAGCTCTGTCTGAATGGGATGTTTCAGTTCCTGTCCTCTCAGTAGAGAGAGTGAAGCTCTGTCTGAATGGGATGTTTCAGTTCCTGTCCTCTCAGTAGAGTGAGTGAAGCTCTGTCTGAATGGGATGTTTCAGTTCCTGTCCTCTCAGTAGAGAGAGTGAAGCTCTGTCTGAATGGGATGTTTCAGTTCCTGTCCTCTCAGTAGAGAGAGTGAGGAGGTTTTTGTACGGCTGTGTATACAAACTGAATCACTGTGGTATTCGGACAAGGAACCAAGCTCTTTGTTACTGGTGAGTACCCTTTCTTTTAACCTTATATTTTTGTATTCAAGGTTTTTTGTAATACGTAATAGTTAATAGAGTTACATATTTAATATTATATTCTTATTTCATATGTATTTCGTGTAAATAACCTACTTTGTAGACTGATTATCAAGAGTCATGGACACCATGTGACAGCTTCATAGCCTACAGTATATCTGTAGTTGTTGATTTCACATTTAAACTTAAGAAACGTGATGGACTATTTGACCATAAAGGTTACTGCTGTCACTTGACAACACTACTCATTTATAATGTCTCATACAATAATAATATATTTACTCAGAGGTAGATTTGAATGTGAAGTCTACATAAAGTGGTATGAACCTTTAAAATGTTGGTCCCACGGTATATTAAATAATGATAAAACCATGTATATGGTAGTTACACACAATGTTGCTACATGCTTCATTACATTGCAGGCTACTACATTACAGTTGGTAACTCTGTTTGCTGGTTGACTAGTAGTAGGATATATGTTTGATTGTATCCCTCATTCAGCACATCTGACTTCTTGATTATGTTTAAACGTAGAGATCTGAACTCATTATCCACTTGCACAGAAATCTGCTTCACCTCTGAAAAGTCACATATGGAGAGTTACTTAGAAAGTTTAAAAATAAGTCCAGCTACAAACAGAGATATGAGTAATATGTAACAATAGAATTACATGGTTTTAGTGCCTTTTAGTTTATGAGCCCAAAATGTTAATTGTTTGTAGCCTTTGAGAAAACGTTATATTTTTTATTCTACAGTATAATCACACAACCCTGTTTCATTCTACTAACATATCAAATGATTTAGTGTAATATTTATTCTGCTCATTCCATTGGTCCAGACTCTACCCTCCCTCCGCCTGTCTTGACCATCTTCCCTCCGTCCAGCGATGAGTTGAAGTCCAGCAAAGTCACCCTGGTGTGTCTGGCCAGTCAGATGGCCATGGGCTACGCTGATGTCAGCTGGACAGCGGGAGGGAATCCGGTCACCGGCGGCATCGCTACGAGTGGCCCGGTGCCGCAAGCCGACAAGACGTTTCAACTCAGCAGCTGTCTGACCGTTGACACGTCAGAATGGAACCAGGACAAAGTGTTCTCATGTAAAGTCACCGCGGGCTCCAAGTTCGCTGAGAAAGGCATCAAGAAGTCTGAATGCAGCACTGAATAGCCTGAGAACCATTGTAATGTCCATTTGATTTTCTACATCACTTTTCAAGTTATTGTTAGAATTATAATTTTTCTTTGCATATATACTGCATACATTCTGTTCCAAAAAAGAGAGAAATAGCTACTAATACTTATATCATAGGCTATATGATAAGTTTGAAATTAATTGATTTGCTGACTTATAATAGAGGAATAGTTAGAGCTTTGCTGTATTGTGGATATTAAATAAAGAACATTCTAAAGAACAAGTGTTTGTATTTGAGCATGTTGATGAACATCACTGTTAGCAGCACTAAATGAGGGGGAGTTTAACTGAACTCAAACAGAGCAGCCTGCTCTCTTTTGACCAGATCCAGAAATAGTTGATCTAGATATCCAGGATGTAGAGCAGGTTTACTGTAATGTTAATGAATAACCAGAGATGGACCAGAGGTTTAAATTACAACATCACATTATTGAGAACCTTCATTGGAATGATATGATTGTATTATAAGAACATTCTGAAAGTATATATTTAATAATCTATTTAAAATAGTTGATTTGAAAAGGAAACTTGATTATTTCCCAGGCAATATTTGCTTGTACTTTTCACTGTATGAAGAATTAAAACAACAGTACAGTAACATGATAAATTCAATATATTCATAGTTTATATTCAATAGTGTTATAAACGTACGTCTTACTATAATGTACAAAAACATTTTACTCATTAATATTTTCTCTCCGTACATCTTTGCCAGCAGGGGAAAAAGAAGAGATATAATATTATAATATGCTTCCACCTTGTGGCTCAAACAGTTGTATTTCATTATAGTTGTATTTCATTATAGTTGTATTTCATTATAGTTGTATTTCATTATAGTTGTACTTCATTATAGTTGTATTTCATTATAGTTGTATTTCATTATAGTTGTATTTCATTGTAATCATTTCCAGACTAAATCCATCACGCAGTTTCAAATCAATCACAAATGACGTTATGGAAAGTTAGTGTACAGTATCTCTGTTGTCAGTACGTTATGGAAAGTTAGTGTACAGTATCTCTGTTCTCAGTACGTTATTGAAAGTTAGTGTACAGTATCTCTGTTGTCAGTACGTTATGGAAAGTTAGTGTACAGTATCTCTGTTGTCAGTACGTTATGGAAAGTTAGTGTACAGTATCTCTGTTGTCAGTACGTTATGGAAAGTTAGTGTACAGTATCTCTGTTGTCAGTACGTTATTGAAAGTTAGTGTACAGTATCTCTGTTCTCAGTACGTTATGGAAAGTTAGTGTACAGTATCTCTGTTGTCAGTACATTATGGAAAGTTAGTGTACAGTATCTCTGTTGTCAGTACGTTATTGAAAGTTAGTGTACAGTATCTCTGTTGTCAGTACGTTATGGAAAGTTAGTGTACAGTATCTCTGTTGTCAGTACGTTATGGAAAGTTAGTGTACAGTATCTCTGTTGTCAGTACGTTATGGAAAGTTAGTGTACAGTATCTCTGTTGTCAGTACGTTATGGAAAGTTAGTGTACAGTATCTCTGTTGTCAGTACAAAGCTCTGCTCAGTTCTGTGTTGGACTGGTTCAGAGAGGAGTGTAGTGATGTAGTTGAGACTAAATCAGTCTAACTAAGGTTTAGGGACCCTCCTTCCTCTAGACCTCATGAACCCTTGTCCTGTTCCATTTTCTCTCTCTGTGTCCTCATCTGGTTCCTCACATCTGTCCTCGGTGGTGCCCTCACTCAGTCTGGTCTTGTTCACATTGGGGTGAATCCTAACTTGCAGTTCAGTCACATTTTCACTTAATCTCCCATTGGCATCAATGCATGACTAAGTAAAGATTCACCTTAATTGGAAGTTAGGATTCACCCCATCGTGCATCAGTGATCAGAATAGAGTCTGCAGTTCTATCAACGTCCACCAGAGGAGGACATACGAAAGGAAAGATCTACATGTACTTTACAACAGGAACAGCTGTCTGTAGACCACTGGTTTCAGTCCCACCCAAAGACCAGCTGATAGTTTCATATCTACTATCTCTAGTTATCAGAGTCATTCACCAGGGACGTGTTCTAGATCTGACCCTGAGTTACAGGCAGTGATGTGTTGTTCCCCTTTCTCCCCCTTTCTCCCCCAGAACACACCTGCTTCCCCTCCCCTCCTCCTCTCCTTATTTATAGCTTCATGCAAATTAAGAGGTTATTTTATCTCCTCTCAGAACTCTGTGGGGGGAGCGGGTGTTGGTAGGGGGGGTCTGCAGGTGACCAGAGGAGTGGACTGAAACTGAAAATTTGTCCCAAATGGCACTCTTTTCCATTTATAGTGCACTACTTTTGACAAAGGCCCATTGGGTTCTGGTCAACAGTAGTGCACTATAAAGGGAATAGGGAGACATCCTGAGTACCTCATAATTATGTTGGTCTTGTAGAACTAGTATAGGATAATAAACTCCATTCATGGTTTGATGGAGGTAGAATATGAGTCAGTGAAGAAGACAGGATCTCATGTAGAGCAATGAGAATAATAGTTGGTCTCTCATATAATCTGGTTACTTTGACCAATCAGAGCAAAACAATGAAAAATATTAATAACAATCAACAATGAAAGTAGCTGGTGGTAGGTTGATTGCAGAGGCCCCTCCCTCTGGTCCTCCCTGGCTTGGTGATAGGTTAACTGTAGAGACCCCTCCCTCTGGTCCTCCCTGGCTTGGTGGTAGGTTGATTGCAGAGGCCCCTCCCTCTGGTCCTCCCTGTCTGTCTCCTTATAGGTGGGTCCTGCAGCCTCTCCTCTCCTCAAACTCCAACCCTGCTCATCTCTCAGCTGGACAGTAAGGGCCGTTCACACCACACACTGACAACATGCTGGGGACACTCTGCACTCTCATCACTGCTCTAACATGTAAGGAATTTACTATATGTTCAACATGAATCACAAAAAGTCATTAGAAGTTGTTAATTCATGTATGATTAAATGTCTTATTCAATTCCCACAGATGTCAGTTGCCAGAAAGCAGTGACACAGACACCTTCAGTACTGACTGTCAGTACAAAGGGGACTGCCACCTTTCACTGTGACATCACCAAAGATGAAAGTCAGTATGTAATCTGGTATAAACAGGTTCCAGGAGGAGCTCCTCAGTATGTGTTAAGGTTTTACCGTACTCATGCCTCTCCTAATGAATATGGTTCTGGTTTCTCCTCTGATCGTTTCACATCTAAAGCCACGTCTGATAAGGATTATCAGTTTATAATCAGTAATGTGGAGGAGACAGACTCAGCAGTGTATTACTGTCAGACATATGATGCCTCTGTTAAAGAGCACGTATCACAGTGATATACACCATGACAAAAACCTCCTCACCAAACACACTCACTTCTGCTTTCAGATGTTCTGAATATAGACACTAACTGAATGTCAAGTCATCCTGAACCAGTGTGTCTGCAGTAGGAGAACATTCCATGCTTGTGTTTTACACAAAACCTTCACACATTTACTAGAATGTTGTCATTAACAATTACACCTAGTTGTCACAAAGCATGAATGATAAAGTGATATTCCAGAAGGTTCAGTCCTAACAGAAGACTCCATGTATCAGACAACCTCCATGATAGTCAGTCCCCTGGTTTACAGTAGAGACATATTACATCAACAGTCATTTAGTGATGTAATGTTAGTTCAGAACCCCAGTATCAGGTCCAGATAATATTATAATGTTATTATCTATATAATGACATGCTGATTTCAGTAAACTAACCAACACAACTCACATGAAACTGAATACTTCTCTTTTCAGTGTAACCAAAATTATCCCATAGTTTTTTTTATACCAATCTAAAATATATATATTTTTGATAGTTGAATAGTTACAGTATGTTACGAATCCCTTTGGCCCGGCAGTCTAGGGGGGATGGTAACGAGACCCATAACATAACTCATGCAAATTATAGTAGTGTAAAAGTAACAGTGAGAACGAAATAACCACAGACAACTAAATTACCATCAAACACTCATGGTTTATTTTTAAACACGCGGTAAAGGAGGGCAGGAAAAGGGGCTGAGCTGGACCCAAGGAAAGAAACAAATATCCAAAAACACCCCTAAGCTAGTCTAGCCTACTTCAATACAGTTAACTAACTAACCAAAAATACAGCGGGTGGTCCGCCCAGTTCTAACTAGTGTTCTTAGACAAAGTATTCCTACGGGTAGTGTATGCCCATGGACGACTTGTCTTGGTACCCCCTTTTCCCACCATCAAACAAACAGTCAAACACCATAACAAAACAATACTCACAGGGTAACAGACAAAGTGTCATGTAGTTGCAAACCACAAGAGAACTAGAGAGATTGCATGACATAGAGATCGAGCTCCAGAGAAAACAACTGACAGGGTTTTAAACCAAGGGAAAGGGAATGTGATTGGGTAGGAGAAAAGGAGCAGGTGTCTTCTGATTAGCGACTGATTGGTGACTGATTGGGGAATGATGATTGCCACCTGTGAGGGGAGAAGGAGAGAAAAGAAATACACACACAGGATACACACACACAGGATACCTGTATCTGTAACACAGTAATTTAAATTGATCAGAAGTCCATCATTACAGAAGCTGATAGGCTTAGATATAGAGGCCCCTCCCTCTGGTCCTCCCTGTCTGTCTCCTTATAGGTGGGTCCTGCAGCCTCTCCTCTCCTCACACTCCAACCCTGCTCATCTCTCAGCTGGACAGTAAGGGCCGTTCACACCACACTCTGACAACATGCTGGGGACACTCTGCACTCTCATCACTGCTCTAACATGTATGGAGTCTGACTTCCTGGAGGTTTTACTTCCTGTTTTATTAATAATGAGTCTGTATGTTTCTCTTTACTACATGTCGTCTTCTTATTTCCCAGGTGTCAGTGGTGTGACTGTGGTGACACAGAAGCCTCCTGTTGTGACAGTGAGGAAAGGAGAGAAGGCCACTCTGGACTGTAACCTGGGGACTGTTGATAAAAGAGACGACCACCATGGACTATAACCTGGTGACTGTTGATAAAAGAGACGGCCACTATGGACTGTAACCTGGGGACTGTTGATAGTAGAGATGGCCACTATGGACTGTAACCTGGGGACTGTTGATAATAGAGACGGCCACTCTGGACTGTAACCTGGGGACTGTTGATAATAGAGACGGCCACTCTGGACTGTAACCTGGGGACTGTTGATAATAGAGACGGCCACTCTGGACTGTAACCTGGGAACTGTTGATAATAGAGACGGACACTCTGGACTGTAACCTGGGGACTGTTGATAATAGAGAAGGCCACTGGACTGTAACCTGGGTACTGTTGATAATAGATACGGACACTCTGGACTGTAACCTGGGGACTGTTGATAATAGAGACGGACACTCTGGACTGTAACCTGGGGACTGTTGATAATAGAGAAGGCCACTGGACTGTAACCTGGGGACTGTTGATAATAGAGACGGACACTCTGGACTGTAACCTGGGGACTGTTGATAATAGAGACGGACACTCTGGACTGTTACCTGGGGACTGTTGATAATAGAGACGGACACTCTGGATTGTAACCTGGGGACTGTTGATAATAGAGACGGCCACTCTGGACTGTAACCTGGGGTCTGTTGATAATAGAGACGGCCACTCTGGACTGTAACCTGGGGACTGTTGATAATAGAGATAGGCACTCTGGACTGTAACCTGGGGACTGTTGATAATAGAGACGGCCACTCTGGACTGTAACCTGGGGACTGTTGATAATAGAGACGGCCACTTTGGACTGTAACCTGGGGACTGTTGATGATAGAGAAGGCCACTCTGGACTGTAACCTGGGGACTGTTGATACTGGAGAGAGACACTCTGGACTGTAACCTGGGGACTGTTGATAATAGAGATGGCCACTCTGGACTGTAACATGGGGACTGTTGATAATAGAGCCGGCCACTCTGGACTGTAACCTGGGGACTGTTGATAAGAGACGGATACACTGGACTGTAACCTGGGGCCTGTTGATGATAGAAACGGCCTCTCTGGACTGTAACCTGGGGACTGTTGATAAGAGACGGATACACTGGACTGTAACCTGGGGACTGTTGATAATAGAGACGGCCACTCTGGACTGTAACCTGGGGACTGTTGATAATAGAGACGACCACTCTGGACTGTAACCTGGAGACTGTTGATAATAGAGACGGCCACTCTGGACTGTAACCTGGGGACTGTTGATAATGGAGAGAGACACTCTGGACTGTAACCTGGGGACTGTTGATAATAGAGACGGCCACTCTGGACTGTAACCTGGGGACTGTTGATAATAGAGACGGCAACTCTGGACTGTAACCTGGGGACTGTTGATAATAGAGACGGCCACTCTGGACTGTAACCTGGAGACTGTTGATAATAGAGACGGCCACTCTGGACTGTAACCTGGGGACTGTTGATAATAGAGACGGCCACTCTGGACTGTAACCTGGGGACTGTTGATGATAGAGATGGCCACTCTGGACTGTAACCTGGGGACTGTTGACAATAGAGACAGCCACTCTGGACTGTAACATGGGGACTGTTGATAATAGAGACGGCCACTATGGACTGTAACCTGGGGAGGACTGTTGATAATAGAGACGGACACTCTGGACTGTAACCTGGGGACTGTTAATAATAGAGACGGCCACTCTGGACTGTAACCTGGGGACTGTTAATAATAGAGACGGCCACTATGGACTGTAACCTGGGGACTGTTGATAATAGAGACGGCCACTCTGGACTGTAACCTGGGAACTGTTTATAATAGAGACGACCACCATGGACTGTAACCTGGGGACTGTTGATAATAGAGATGGCCACTCTGGACTGTAACCTGGGGACTGTTGATAAGAGACGGATACACTGGACTGTAACCTGGGGCCTGTTGATGATAGAAACGGCCTCTCTGGACTGTAACCTGGGGACTGTTGATAAGAGACGGATACACTGGACTGTAACCTGGGGACTGTTGATAATAGAGACGGCCACTCTGGACTGTAACCTGGAGACTGTTGATAATAGAGACGGCCACTATGGACTGTAACCTGGGGACTGTTGATAATAGAGACGGCCACTCTGGACTGTAACCTGGGGACTGTTAATAATAGAGACGGCCACTATGGACTGTAACCTGGGGACTGTTGACAATAGAGACGACCACTCTGGACTGTAACCTGGGGACTGTTGATAATAGAGACGGCCACTATGGACTGTAACCTGGGGACTGTTGATAATAGAGACGGCCACTCTGGACTGTAACCTGGGAACTGTTTATAATAGAGACGACCACCATGGACTGTAACCTGGGGACTGTTGATAATAGAGATGGCCACTCTGGACTGTAACCTGGGGACTGTTGATAAGAGACGGATACACTGGACTGTAACCTGGGGCCTGTTGATGATAGAAACGGTCTCTCTGGACTGTAACCTGGGGACTGTTGATAAGAGACGGATACACTGGACTGTAACCTGGGGACTGTTGATAATAGAGACGGCCACTCTGGACTGTAACCTGGAGACTGTTGATAATAGAGACGGCCACTATGGACTGTAACCTGGGGACTGTTGATAATAGAGACGGACACTCTGGACTGTAACCTGGGGACTGTTGATAATAGAGACGGCCACTCTGGACTGTAACCTGTGGACTGTTGATGATAGAGAAGGCCACTATGGACTGTAACCTGGGGACTGTTGATGATAGAGAAGGCCACTCTGGACTGTAACCTGGGGACTGTTGATAATGGAGAGAGACACTCTGGACTGTAACCTGGGGACTGTTGATAATAGAGTAGGCCACTCTGGACTGTAACCTGGGGACTGTTGATAATAGAGACGGCCACTCTGGACTGTAACCTGGGGACTGTTGATAATAGAGAAGGCCACTAAGGACTGTAACCTGGGGACTGTTGATAATAGAGACGGACACTCTGGACTGTAACCTGGGGACTGTTGATAATAGAGACGGACACTCTGGACTGTAACCTGGGGACTGTTGATGATAGAGACGGACACTCTGGACTGTAACCTGGGGACTGTTGATAATAGAGACGGCCACTCTGGACTGTAACCTGGGGACTGTTGATAATAGACGGCCACTCTGGACTGTAACCTGGGGACTGTTGATAATAGAGACGGCCACTCTGGACTGTAACCTGGGGACTGTTGATAATAGAGACGGCCACTCTGGACTGTAACCTGGGGACTGTTGATGATAGAGACGGACACTATGGACTGTAACCTGGGGACTGTTGATAATAGAGACGGCCACTCTGGACTGTAACCTGGGGACTGTTGATAATACAGACGGCCACTCTGGACTGTAACCTGGGGACTGTTGATAATAGAGACGGCCACTCTGGACTGTAACCTGGGGACTGTTGATAATAGAGACGGACACTCTGGACTGTAACCTGGAGACTGTTGATAATATTGCTGGTTGGTATTAACAGGTTCCAGGAAGAGTCCCTCAGTACATGTTAAGGTGGTACCACACTGGTTGGAGCTCTGTAGAATATGGTTCTGGTTTCTCCTCTCATAAATTCACATCTAATCATCAGTCTAAATCAGATTAGAGTTTGATTATTAACAATGTGGAGGAGACAGACTCAGTAGTGTATTACTGTCAGACATGGGACATCTCTGTTGAAGAGGCTGTATCACAGTGATGTACACCATGACAAAAACCTCCTCACCAAATACACTCACTTCTGCTTCGTGGTAGAGGGTTGAACTCTAAGAAACAGCAGTTGGTCAGTGATTAATTATTATAACAATATATACATGACACAATGGGAGACCTGGGAATGGAAGAACCATTCATTCCTACATGTCAAAAAGATTATAAGAAGACATTGTCTGAAAGGAAACTGATGTTTTCTCTCTTGTTGTGATCAGCATCATCATCAAATCATCATCATCATCATCAGGTCAAAACGGCATCATATGGATATTGCTTTAACTGATGGATTCAAAAGGACCAGACACCAACAGCAGAACATGATGCTATTCTATATACTGTTACTTCATAGAGAGGAACTCTAGAAAAACCTGAGATGTTTGTAGAGAGAGTGAAGCTCTGTCTGAATGGGATGTTTCAGTTCCTGTCCTCTCAGTAGAGAGAGTGAAGCTCTGTCTGAATGGGATGTTTCAGTTCCTGTCCTCTCAGTAGAGAGAGTGAAGCTCTGTCTGAATGGGATGTTTCAGTTCCTGTCCTTTCAGTAGAGAGAGTGAAGCTCTGTCTGAATGGGATGGTTCAGTTCCTGTCCTCTCAGTAGAGAGAGTGAAGCTCTGTCTGAATGGGATGTTTCAGTTCCTGTCCTCTCAGTAGTGAGAGTGATGCTCTGTCTGAATGGGATGTTTCAGTTCCTGTCCTCTCAGTAGAGAGAGCGAAGCTCTGTCTGAATGGGATGTTTCAGTTCCTGTCCTCTCAGTAGAGAGAGTGAAGCTTTGTCTAAATGGGATGTTTCAGTTCCTGTCCTCTCAGTAGTGAGAGTGAAGCTCTGTCTGAATGGGATGTTTCAGTTCCTGTCCTCTCAGTAGAGAGAGTGAAGCTCTGTCTGAATGGGATGTTTCAGTTCCTGTCCTCTCAGTAGTGAGAGTGAAGCTCTGTCTGAATGGGATGTTTCAGTTCCAGTCCTCTCAGTAGAGAGAGTGAAGCTCTGTCTGAATGGGATGTTTCAGTTCCAGTCCTCTCAGTAGAGAGAGTGAAGCTCTGTCTGAATGGGATGTTTCAGTTCCTGTCCTCTCAGTAGAGAGAGTGAAGCTCTGTCTGAATGGGATGGTTCAGTTACTGTCCTCTCAGTAGAGAGAGTGAAGCTCTGTCTGAATGGGATGTTTCAGTTCCAGTCCTCTCAGTAGAGAGAGTGAAGCTCTGTCTGAATGGGATGTTTCAGTTCCTGTCCTCTCAGTAGAGAGAGTGAAGCTCTGTCTGAATGGGATGTTTCAGTTCCTGTCCTCTCAGTAGAGGGAGTGAAGCTCTGTCTGAATGGGATGTTTCAGTTCCTGTCCTCTCAGTAGAGAGAGTGAAGCTCTGTCTGAATGGGATGTTTCAGTTCTTGTCCTCTCAGTAGAGAGAGTGAAGCTCTGTCTGAATGGGATGTTTCAGTTACTGTCCTCTCAGTAGAGAGAGTGAAGCTCTGTCTGAATGGGATGTTTCAGTTCCTGTCCTCTCAGTAGAGAGAGTGAAGCTCTGTCTGAATGGGATGTTTCAGTTACTGTCCTCTCAGTAGAGAGAGTGAAGCTCTGTCTGAATGGGATGTTTCAGTTCTTGTCCTCTCAGTAGAGAGAGTGAAGCTCTGTCTGAATGGGATGTTTCAGTTACTGTCCTCTCAGTAGAGAGAGTGAAGCTCTGTCTGAATGGGATGTTTCAGTTCCTGTCCTCTCAGTAGAGAGAGTGAAGCTCTGTCTGGATGGGATGTTTCAGTTCCTGTCCTCTCAGTAGTGAGAGTGAAGCTCTGTCTGAATGGGATGTTTCAGTTCCTGTCCTCTCAGTAGAGAGAGTGAAGCTCTGTCTGAATGGGATGTTTCAGTTCCTGTCCTCTCAGTAGAGAGAGTGAGGAGGTTTTTGTACGGCTGTGTATACAAACTGAATCACTGTGGTATTCGGACCAGGAACCAAGCTCATAGTTACTGGTGAGTTTCCTTCTAATGTTTTAATCTACAGAATATGTTTTGTTTCTACTATAGTGTTGGTCAGATATATATATATTTTTTAAATATTTGTTTAATAAAATGTCATTTTAATTCACTGATTTAATATTTTGCACCTGCTTTAATCCTGTCTCGTATGTTTGTAAATTACTTATGAAACAGTTTGATGACAGTGTTAATGTCTCTGGTTGGTCTGCTCTGTTCATGTTTATCATGCAGATATTGTATTTCTGTTGTCTGTATAACTCAATGTAAAGGAGATACTTAATCTCAAAGTGTTTTATCCTGCTCAATTTCTTAGACAAATGCATACTTTTTTTTTTATCCCACTTGCTTGTGAATTATTTGTATTTTATTTTAACAATGTGCACATTTCATTCAGCTTTTAGCATTTTAGTCTTTCAGTACTGTGATGTAATATTATAAATAATGTTTCTAGACATGTCTCTGTCTCTCTGCTCCATGGAAAATAACATTTTAACACAGTATCATGACTTCTATCAATGTCATTGTGAACATAATGAACAACAGTTCTATATTTAGCGGCTGCATCAGTTTCCTCTTAATGCAGGGTGTATTGGTAATGATACCAACATCTACTGAAATATAAACTGTTATCCATTGTGTTTTCTTCTCATCCCATCCGTTGACTACTTTCTACAGATGGAGATCTGGCTACACCTGCTGTGACCCTGTTCCCTCCGTCCACTGAAGACCTCAAGTCCAGCAGAGCAACACTGGTGTGTCTGACTAGTAACCTGTCTCAGAAGTCCAAGGGGTTGGCAGATGTCAGCTGGATGTCTAACAGTGAATCAGTGACAGAAGATGTTTCTACCAGCCCTGCTGAGCAGCAACCAGACAAAACCTTCACGATCAGCAGCTATCTGACCATTCAGACTGCAGACTGGGACAAGGACCTGGTGTTCACCTGTAAAGTGTCGTTGGGGTCAACATTCTCTGAGAAAGAGATCAGAAAGACTAGTTGTAGTCTGTAAATCAATAGTTTCAGACAATCAATACAACTGGTAGTTTGTTATAGCTTCACAACGAGTGAAGCTGTTATTTTGTTAGAACGTTTAAGTGATGATTTGATCCTTGCTTTGCTGTTAAATATAGAAGTTAAAATCCTAACAACATGGATGATATTGGGCTGAAGTCTGAATGCAGCAGTGAATATTATGACAATAACCAATGTAATGTCAAATAGTTGTTGAGGGTTGTTTCTCATGACAAGTTACTATTGATGCATTCACTGTACTGGCATCATGTTCTCTAAAACATTACATCTGAAACACTGTCATGATGACTAGGTCTCTCTACTATTGTGAAATGAGTTGAATTACTAATGATTAATAGAGGAATAGTTAGAGCTTTGTTGTATTGTGGATATTAAATAAAGCACATTCTAAAGAACAAGTGTTTGTATTTGAGCATGTTGATGAACATCAGTGTTAGCAGCACTAAATGAGGGTGAATCTGGATAATGACTGTTTAAATTGAACCAAGACAGAGGAGCCCAGAATCCTTACCTGGTTTATTATCATAAGAAGGATTGTGACCAACCAGAGATGACCTAACAGTTGACTGTAGCCTTACATTGAAGAGCCTGTGGTTAATATGATGGAAATGTAGGCAGAATTTTTCACAGCACTGATTGAGGGGGAATCTGGAAACTAATGAACCAAGTTAGAGGAGGATGGAGGGATGTGGAGTTGAACCAGGGACCCTTGGAGACACAGAGGATGGAGAGAAAGTTACAGAAGTGGTCTAGGGCACTGTGGTCTAGTGCACTGCATCGCAGTGCTAGCTGCGCCACCAGAGTCTCTGGGTTCACGCCCAGGCTCTGTCGCAGCCGGCCGCAACCGGGAGATCCGTGGGGCGACGCACAATTGGCATAGCGTCGTCCGGGTTAGGGAGGGTTTGGCCGGTAGGGAGGGTTTGGCCGGTAGGGATATCCTTGTCTCAGTATGTAAAAAAAATGTAATAAAATGTATGCACTCTACTGTAAGTCGCTCTGGATAAGAGCGTCTGCTCTTGGCCGGTAGGGATATCCTTGTCTCAGTATGTAAAAATGTAATAAAATGTATGCACTCTACTGTAAGTCGCTCTGGATAAGAGCGTCTGCTAAATGACTAAAATGTAAAATGTAAATGTAAGTTAGGCTGAGAGAAAGAGAAGCATCCAGGTATTTCAGACTAAAACACCGGCCTCCATTTTAACCAAGGATGCAAGAATGACAGATCAATGTTTAGAGAGTTTGAAGCTGCCATTATTACATGGTTTAAACATTTCTCTAGTATTAACATTAGATGTTGGACTCAGTATCATTTAAGCATTAATAACAACTGTATAGGTCTGGTCTTCACTTATTCTCCCACTGACATCAATCCATGACTAAGTGAACAACAGGAACAGCTGTCTGTAGACCACTGGTTTCAGTCCCACCCAAAGAACAGCTGATAGTTTCATGTCTACTATCTCTAGTTATCAGAGTCATTCACCAGGGACGTGTTCTAGTTCTGACACTGAGTTACAGGCAGTGATGTGTTGTTCCCCTTCTCCCCCAGAACACACCTGCTTCCCCTCCCCTCCTCCTCTCCTTATTTATAGCTTCATGTAAATTAAGAGGTTATTTTTTTGCTCTGAGGGGGGACTGAGTTACTCATTGTTCTAGACCTGTTCTGAGGGACTGAGTAACTCATCGTTCTAGACCTGCTCTGAGGAGGGACTGAGTAACTCATCGTTCTAGACCTGCTCTGAGGGGGACTGAGTTGCTCATTGTTCTAGACCTGCTCTGAGGGGGGACTGAGTTACTCATTGTGCTGGACCTGCTCTGAGGGGGGACTGAGTTACTCATTGTTCTAGACCTGCTCTGAGCCTATGCCCTCCAAGGCCCACCCATGGCAGCACCCCTGCTCAATCATGTGAAATCCACAGATTAGGGCCTAATTTATTTATTTCAATTGGCTGATTTCCTTATATGAACTGTAACTCAGTAAAATCTTTGAAATTGTTGCATGTTGTGTATATATTTTTGTTCAATATAATATTATTATTAGAACTGTGGAAGTCTGTGAACCCCCAGATATGTCAATCAACAATAAAAGTCACTGGTGATTGGTTACCTGCAGAGGCCCCTCCCTCTGGTCCTCCCTGTCTGTCTCCTTATAGGTGGGTCCTGCAGCCTCTCCTCTCCTCACACTCCAACCCTGCTCATCTCTCAGCTGGACAGTAAGGGCCGTTCACACCACACACTGACAACATGCTGGGGACACTCTGCACTCTCATCACTGCTCTAACATGTAAGGAATTTACTGTTTGTTCATTCTGAATCTCAAAACAATGCCAATGAAGTTTTACATTCATGTATGATTAATTGTCTTAATAAATTGTGTGTTTAATTCCCACAGATGTCAGTTGCCAGAAAGCAGTGACACAGACACCTTCAGTACTGACTGTCAGTACAAAGGGGACTGCTACTTTTTACTGTGACATCACCAAAGATGAAAGCAATTATGTAAGCTGGTATAAACAGGTTCCAGGAGGAGCTCCTCAGTATGTGTTAAGGTTTTACTACACAAATGACTCTCCTGATGAATATGGATCTGGTTTCTCCTCTGACCGTTTCACATCTAAAGCCACGTCTAATAAGGATTATCAGTTTATAATCAGTAATGTGGAGGAGACAGACTCAGCAGTGTATTACTGTCAGACTCGGAATGACTCTCCTTTTGCGCTCGTATCACAGTGATATACACCATGACAAAAACCTCCTCACCAAACACACTCACTTCTGCTTTCAGATGTTCTGAATATAGACACTAACTGAATGTCAAGTCATCCTGAACCAGTGTGTCTGCAGTAGGAGAACATTCCATGCTTGTGTTTTACACAAAACCCTTCACACATTTACTAGAATGTTGTCATTAACAATTACACCTAGTTGTCACAAAGCATGAATGATAAAGTGATATTCCAGAAGGTTCAGTCCTAACAGAAGACTCCATGTATCAGACAACCTCCATGATAGTCAGTCCCCTGGTTTACAGTAGAGACGTATTACATCAGTCATTTAGTGATGTACTGTTAGTTCAGAACCCCAGTATCAGGTCCAGATAATATTATTATAATGTTATTATCTATATTATGACATGCTGATTTCAGTAAACTAACCAACACAACTCACATGAAACTAAATACTGCTCTTTTCAGTGTAACCAAAATGATCCCATATAGTTTGTTATACCAATCTAATATATATATTTTTGATAGTTGAATAGTTACAGTATGTTGCGAATCCCTTTGGCCCGGCAGTCTAGGGGGGATGGTAACGAGACCCGTAACATAACTCATGCAACTTATAGTAGTGAAAAAGTAACAGTGAGAACGAAATAACTAAATTACCATCAAACACTCATGGTTTATTTTTAACACGCGGTAAAGGAGGGCAGGAAAAGGGGCTGAGTTGGACCGAAGGAAAGAAACAAATATCCCAAAACACCCCTAAGCTAGTCTAGCCTACTTCAATACAGCTAACTAACTAACTAACCAAAAATACAGTGGGTGGTCCGCCCAGTTCTAACTAGTGTTCTTAGACAAAGTATTCCTACAGGTAGTGTATGCCCATGGGCGACTTGTCTTGTCTTCTGGACCTGCTCTGAGGGGGGACTGAGTTACTCATTGTTCTAGACCTGCTCTGAGGGGGGACTGAGTTACTCATTGTTCTGGACCTGCTCTGAGGGGGGACTGAGTTACTCATTGTGCTGGACCTGCTCTGAGGGGGGACTGAGTTACTCATTGTTCTGGACCTGCTCTGAGGGGGGACTGAGTTACTCATTGTGCTGGACCTGCTCTGAGGGGGTACTGAGTTACTCATTGTTCTAGACCTGCTCTGAGGGGGGACTGAGTTACTCATTGTTCTGGACCTGCTCTGAGGGGGGACTGAGTTACTCATTGTTCTGGACCTGCTCTGAGCCTATGCCCTCCAAGGCCCACCCATGGCAGCACCCCTGCCCAATCATGTGAAATCCACAGATTGGGGCCTAATTTATTTATTTCAATTGGCTGATTTCCTTATATGAACTGTAACTCAGCAACATTTTTGAAATTGTTGCATGTTGTGTATATATTTTTGTTCAATATAATATTATTATTAGAACTGTGGAAGTCTGTGAATCCCCAGATATGTCAATCAACAATAAAAGTCGCTGGTGATTGGTTACCTGCAGAGGCCCCTCCCTCTGGTCCTCCCTGTCTGTCTCCTTATAGGTGGGTCCTGCAGCCTCTCTTCTCCTCACACTCCAACCCTGCTCATCTCTCAGCTGGACAGTAAGGGCCGTTCACACCACACACTGACAACATGCTGGGGACACTCTGCACTCTCATCACTGCTCTAACATGTAAGGAGTCTGACTTCCTGGAGGTTTTACTTCCTGGTTTATTAATAATGAGTCTGTATGTTTCTCTTTACTACATGTCATCTTCTTATTTCCCAGGTGTCAGTGGTGTGACTGTGGTGACACAGAAGCCTCCTGTTGTAACGGTGAGGAAAGGAGAGACGGCCACTATGGACTGTAACCTGGGGACTGTTGATAATAGAGACGGCCACTATGGACTGTAACCTGGGAACTGTTGATAATAGAGACGACCTCTCTGGACTGTAACCTGGGGACTGTTGATAATAGAGACGGACACTATGGACTGTAACCTGGGGACTGTTGATAATAGAGACGGACACTCTGGACTGTAACCTGGGAACTGTTGATAATAGAGACGGCCACTCTGGACTATAACCTGGAGACTGTTGATAATAGAGACAGCCACTCTGGACTGTAACCTGGGGACTGTTGATAATAGAGACGGACACTATGGACTGTAACCTGGGGACTGTTGATAATAGTGCTCGTTGGTATAAACAGGTTCCAGGAGGAGTTCCTCAGTATGTGATAAGGTTCTACCATGGTGATAGTGCTCCTACCTATGGTTCTGATTTCTCCTCTCCTAAATTCTCATCTAATCAGTCTAAATCAGATTATCATTTTGTTTTTCATCATGTGGAGGAGGCAGACTCAGCAGTGTATTATTGTAAGACCTGAGACAGCTCTGTTAAGGAATACGTATCACAGTGACATACACTATGACAAAAACCTCCTCACCAAATACACTCACTTCTGCTTCATGCGTGGCAGAGGGGTGAACTCTAAGAAACATCAGTTGATCAGTGATTATTATAACAATATATACATGTCACAATGGGAGATCTGGAAATGGAAGAACAATCCATTCCTACATGTCAACAAGATTATAAGAAGACATTGTCTGAAAGAAAACTAATGTTGGCTCTCTTGTAGTGATCATCATCATCATCATCATCATCATCACCATCATAATCAAAATCATCATATCATCATCCTCACCACCATCATCATCCTCATCATCATATCATCCTCCTCATCATCATATCATCATATCATCATCATACCATCCTCATCATCATTTAATCATCTTCCTCTACATCAGCATCATCATCATCATATCATCATCATGTCATCATATCATCATCCTCATCATCACATCATCTTCCTCTACATCAGCATCATCATCATCATCATCATCATCATCATCCTCATCATCATATCATCATAATCATCATCATACCATCATCATCATCAAGTCAAGACTGCATCATATGGATAGTAATTTAACTGATGGATTTGTATATATTAAGGCAGCAGCTAATCTTCCTGGCATCCGGATAAATTAAGGCAGTTATACAATTTTAAAAACATTACAAAACATTCATAACATATTTCCCTGTAACGGCAGATTTCCTCCTCTTCGTCTGAAGAGGAGGTGTAGCAGGGATCGGACCAAGACGCAGCGTAGTAATTGTCCATGTTTTAATATAATCAACTGAACATGACACAAATACAAAATAACAAAGTAATCCTAACCGAAAACAGTCCCGTGTGGCACAAACACTGACACAGGAAACAAACACCCACAAACCAACAGTGAAAACAGGCTACCTAAATATGGTTCCCAATCAGAGACAATGAAAAACACCTGCCTCTGATTGAGAACCATATCAGGCCAAATGACAAACCTAAACATAGAAACACAGAACATAGACTACCCACCCCAACTCACGCCCTGGCCAACTAACTAAAGAAAAAAACAAAGGAAATAAAGGTCAGAACGTGACAGTATCCCCCCCAAGGTGCGGACTCCGGCCGCAAAACCTGAACCTATAGGAGAGGGTCTGGGTGGGCATCTGTCCGCGGTGGCGGCTCTGGCGCTGGACGTGGCCCCCACTCCACCATAGTCAATACCCGCTTCCGTGGCCTCCTAGGAACGGGGACCCTTCTAAATGGCCCCACTGGACTGAGGGGCGCCTCTGGACTGAGGGGCAGCTCCGGACTGAGGGGTAGCTCCGGACTGAGGGGCAGCTCAGGACTGAGGGGCAGCTCTGGACTGAGGGGTAGCTCTGGACTGAGGGGCAGCTCAGGACTGAGGGGTAGCTCCGGACTGAGGGGCAGCTCCGGACTGAGGGGCAGCTCCGGACTGAGGGGCAGCTCCGGACTGAGGGGCAGCTCCGGACTGAAAGGCAGCTCCGGACTGAGGGATAGCTCCGGACTGAAAGGCATCTCCGGACTGACGGGTAGCTCCGGACTGACGGGCAGCTCCGGACTGAGGGGTAGCTCAGGACTGAGGGGCAGCTCCGGACTGAAAGGCAGCTCATGACTGACTGCCGGCTCTGGCAGCTCCTGACTGGCGGCCGGCTCTGGCAGCTCCTGGCTGGCTGGCTGCTCTGGCGGCTACTGGCTGGCGAGCGGCTCTGGCGGCTCCTGGCTGACTGGCGGCTCTGGCGGCTTAGGACAGACTGGCGGCTCTTGCGGCTCAGGACAGACTGGCGGCTCTTGCGGCTCAGGACAGACTGGCGGCTCTTGCGGCTCAGGACAGACTGGCGGCTCTTGCGGCTCAGGACAGACTGGCGGCTCTTGCGGCTCAGGACAGACGGGAGACTCTTGCGGCTCAGGACAGACGGGAGACTCTGGCGGCTCAGGACAGACGGGCGGCTCTTGCGACTCAGGACAGACGGGCAGCTCAGATGGCGCTGGGCAGACGGGCAGCTCAGACGGCGCTGGGCAGACGGGCAGCGCGGGCGGCGCTGGACAGATGGCAGACTCTGGCCTACTGAGGCGCACTGTAGGCCTGGTGCGTGTTGCCGGAACTGGTGGTACCGGACTGGTGCCATGTACACCGGCCCGAGGAGATGCACTGGAGACCAGATGCGTTGAGCCGGCTTCATGGCACCTGGCTCGATGCCCACTTTAGCCCGGCCGATACGAGGAGCTGGAATGTATCGCACCGGGCTAAGCACGCGTACTGGGGACACCGTGCGCTCCACCGCATAACACGGTGCCTGACCAGTACGACGCCCTCTCTCTCCACGGTAAGCACAGGGTTTTGGCGCAGGTCTCCTACCTGTACTCGCCACACTCCCCGTGTTCCCCCCCCAAGACATTTTTGGGGCTGACTCTCGGGCTTCCAACCGCGCCGCCGTGATGCCTCCTCATACCAGCGCCTCTCTGCCTTCGCTGCCTCCAACTCTGCCCTGGGACGGCGATATTCCTCTGGCTGAGTCCAGGGTCCTTTGCCGTCCAGAATCTCCTCCCAAGTCCATGAATCCTGTGTCTCTTGCCGCTGCTGCTGCTGTCCTCTACCACGCTGATTGGTCCTTGGTTGGTGGGTGTTTCCGTAACGGCAGATTTCCTCTTCAGACGAAGAGGAGGTGTAGCAGGGATCGGACCAAGACGCAGCGTAGTAATTGTCCATGTTTTAATATAATCAACTGAACATGACACAAATACAAAATAACAAAGTAATCCTAACCCGAAAACAGTCCCGTGTGGCACAAACACTGACACAGGAAACAAACACCCACAAACCAACAGTGAAAACAGGCTACCTAAATATGGTTCCCAATCAGAGACAATGAAAACACCTGCCTCTGATTGAGAACCATATCAGGCCAAATGACAAACCTAAACATAGAAACACAGAACATAGACTACCCACCACAACTCACGCCCTGACCAACTAACTAAAGAAAGAAACAAAGGAAATAAAGGTCAGAACGTGACATTCACGACACACTGTGTGCCCTCAGTCCCCTACTCCACTACCACATATCTACAACACAAAAATCCATGTGTATGTGTGTGTATAGTGCGTATGTTATCCTGTGTGTGTATGCATGTCTGTGCCTATGTTTGTGTTGCTTCAGATATACATTATCTGTTATCTGTTTTTTAAATTTGATTCTGCTGCTTGCATCAGTAACTCTATTCCATGGCTACATGGAATAGAGTTCCATGTAGCCATGGCTCTACATAATACTGTGTGCCTCCCATAGTCTGTTCTGGACTTGAGGATTGTGAAGAGACCTCTGGTGGTATGTCTTGTGTGGTATGCATGGGTGTCTGAGCTGTGTGCTAGTCGTTTAAACAGACAGCTCGGTGCTTTCAACATGTCAATACCTCTCACAAATGTGACCGACCGCCTTGAGACGGTTTTATGTTGAAAAACTTGAAATTGTGTTTTTTTACATTGGATAAAAGCAGAGACACAGAGCTACAAAATGGTATATCATACACTACATTTGAGGAACTATGGGGAAGTAATTCTGCTTTGAAAGTTGATAAACCTGTAACCTCACTTTTGAGAAAATGGCCTTTGAATGTTTTGGTTCCAACTGGAGAGCTCTTCTTTGTCTACACCCATTCAGCATCGTTCACACCCTCTTTAGCCCCCACCCAAACTCTGACCATTTTACTCGCCATAGCAGAGCTGGTTAGGCTGTTTTCATGTTATCCAGATCATTGGTGACTGTAACTGTGCTGCTGGCAACAATTGAATTACGCTTTTTTGCCGACGTTTACTGACACCGGCCATATTCAACTTGTGTTTAGCGTTCGTAATTTCCTCTGTTACTTTGCACTCTGGTGAGAGCGCTCTGACATCTAACACACCCGAAATGGTTACTTGCATAGTGGAGTCTTTTGTTAAGACATGTAGCTAGCTAGCTAAACAATGAACCATAATCCCAACTCATGACCTTACTACCATGCATGAATCTGCAGGTAGGTTCAACCAGGTTCAATGTTAGCTAGCTTACATTAGGCTATAACTAGCCAAGCAAATGGCTTTGAGATACAAATAATAAAATCATACAAGTAATGTTAGCTAGCGAGCCAGCCAGCTAACATTAGCTAGCAAACACTACACTTGAACTTGAAATGAAACCACTTTCTGTCAAAATTAGAAACGTGTAATATCTGAAAATGTAGCTAGCTAAACTATCTTACCCGTATACATCATGGATGGACACGTCTCCTGCCGGATGTCATGGTTGCACTTAGTTTGAAGATGTAATCCGGAGACAGAGTTTTTCTCCATCTCCTTGGCTATCATACTCGAATTCCACTGATTTCAAAACTCGGTCCTCCAGAAAGTGGAGAGCAACACTTATGCAGTTTTACTATGCAATATATTTTAAAAAAAAGCCTCGTTAGACAGGATTACAGGATTACCTAGACAGAAGCGTGCTATATGCAGACCAATCCAAACTCATCTCTGGCATGTACAGCCCACTCATTATCTCAGCCAATCATAGTTAGCGGGAAGGTTGCTCACTTTTTCTGTGGCTAAACCAACTAGACTTGTAATTTAACAATTGTATTCGTATTTACAGATGGCATACAAGTTTGTTATTAAGGCACATGAAAGTTCACATGTTCGAGAAGGCATTTCTGCCTCCCCCCAAAAAACATAAGTGAAGCAGTGATTCGCGACATAAACCTATTTTCCTGAAACGGGTCACAAATATTGAAGCCAATCTCTCCTCCACTTTGAGCCAGGAGAGATTGACATGCATATTATTAATATTAGCTCTCAGTGTACATCCAAGGGCCAGCTGTTCTGCCCTGTTTTCCTAAGTCCCTCTTTGTGGCACCTGACCACACGACTCAACAGTAGTCCAGGTGCGACAAACCTAGAACCTGTAGGACCTGCCTTGTTGATAGTGCTGTTAAGAAGGTAGAGCAGCGCTTTACTATGGACAGACTTCTCCCCATTTTAGCTACTGTTGCATCAGTATGTTTTGACCATGACAGTTTACAATCCAGGGTTACACCAAGCAGTTTAGTCACCTCAACGTGCTCAATTTCCACATGATTTATTACAAGATTTAGTTGAGGTTTAGGGTTTAGTGAATGATTTGTCTCAAATAGAATGCTTTTAGTTTTAGAAATATTTAGGACTAACTTATTCCTTGTCACCCACTCTGAAACGAACTGTTTCCACTTTGAACGAATTGCGTACCCAAACGGAATTTCCTCCTACTCTGCCCCAGAAGGTAATACATGCATATTATTATTACCGTACTATTGTATAGAAAACACTCTGAAGTTTCTAAAACTGTTTGAATTATGTCTGTAAGTAGAACAGAACTCATTTGGCAGACAAAAACCTGAGAAGACTTCCAAACAGGAAGTGAGAACTCGATTTTCAAAACAGTGCCAAATGATACCCCATATAGTTATGGATAAGCAAACACTTCCTAGGGCTTCCACTAGATGTCGCCGTCTTTAGATTTTGGTTATATGATTCTACTATAAAGGAGTGCTCATAGGAGCTATTTTACTGAGTGGTCTTCAGAAATCTCAGTCTCGTTTTGCGCGCGAGCAAGAGAGAGTGGTCTCGTTCCAATGCTCTTTCTTCAGACAATGAAGTTCTCCGGTTGGATCCTTATTGATGAATAATGTTAAACACATCCTAAATATGGATTGCATACATCATTTGACTTATTTCTACGACCTGTAACAGAACTTTTTGAGTTTTTGTCTGGAGGGATTGCTCGTGCGTCATGAAAATCGATTCGTGGGCTGAACATGCTAACAACAAGTGGCTAAATGATGGGCTTTATGGAACTTTTCAGTCATTTATTGTCGAACTGGGAATCATGGGAGTGCCTTCTGATGAAGTTATTCGAAGGTAAGTGCATATTTATAGTGTTTTTGTAGCTTCTGTTGACGCCAAAATGGCGACTATTTCTTTGGCTGGATTGTGCTCTGAGCGCCGTTCTCAGATTATTCTTTTTCCGTAAAGTTTATTTTGAAATCTGACACAGCGGTTGCATAGAGGATAAGTTTATCTTAAATTTTGTGAATAACACTTGCATCTTTTATCCATGTTTATTATGAGTATTTCTGCAAAATCACCGGATGTTTTGGAATCAAAACATTACTGCACGTAACGCGCCAATGTAAACTGAGATTTGTTTTAATATATATATGCACATTATCGAACAAAACACACAATACATGTATAACATGATGTCCTATGACTGTCATCTGATGAAGATAATCGAAGGTTAGTGATTCATTTTAACTATATTTCTGCTTTTTCTAACTCCTATTGTTGGCTGAAAAAATGGCTGTGTGTGTTTGTGACTTGGCTCTGACCTAACATAATCATATGTTGTGCTTTCACTGTAAATCATTTTTGAAATCGGACACCATGGGTAGATTAACAAGATGTTTATCTTTCATTTGCTGTATTGGACTTGTTAATGTGTGAAAGTTAAATATTTCAAAAAAAATATTTTTGAATTTCGCGCGCTGCCTTTTCAGTGGAATGTTGTGGGTGTTCCGCTAGTGGAACCCCGGGCTAGAAAGGTTAACTTCTCTGCGCTACGAATCCCGTTAGTGGGATCACTTTCCTAAACAACCACTAGAATTGCAGGAAGCCAAATGCAAAAATATTACTAAAAATATTTATAATCATGCAATCACAAGTGAAATATACCAAAACACAGGTTAGCTTGTTGTTAATCCACCTATGGTGTCAGATTCTGAAAATATATTTTACAGCGAAAGAAATCCAAGCTTTTGTGAGTGTAGCTTTCAATGCTACATCAGCTAGCCACAAATTAGCATGGTCACGAAAGTGTGAAAAGCAATAAAATGAATCGCTTACCTTAGATAATCTTCGGACGTTTCCACTCACGAGACTCCCAGTTACACAACAAATCTTCTTTTTGTTCGATAAATATTACTTTTATCACAATTTGGGTTGCGCGTTATGATGAGAAAACTACAGCCTCGTTCCGGTCCTGACGTATCAGATTAGAACCAGATTCCTTTTCCAATGGCTTCCTCAGGCTGTGACCAGGCTTTAGACATAGTTTCAGCCTTTTATTTTGTAGTAGTCAGGTGTCCTCCGAATAGTTCCTGCGCGCGCGAGAGGAGCTCTCCATTTTCCTTTTCTCTCTTAATGAATAGGTTATGGTCCGGTTGAAATATTATCGATTATGTTTGTTAAAAACAACCTGAGGATTGATTATAAAAAACATTTGACATGTTTCTACGACCATTACGGATACTTTTTGGAATTTGTCGAACGGAACAAGGCTTTGGTTTTCTGAACATAACGCGCAACCCAAATGGCGTTTTTTTTGTGATAAAAGTAATATTTATCGAACAAAAATAACATTTGTTGTGTAACTGGGAGTCTCGTGAGTGCAAACATCCGAAGATTATCAAAGGTAAGCGATTAATTTGATTGCTTTTCTGACTTTCATGACCAAGCTAACCAAGCTAATATAAGGCTAACTGTTCTAGCATTGATTGCTACACTCACAAAAGCTTGGTTTTCTTTCGCTGTAAAGTATATTTTCAAAATCTGACACGATAGGTGGATTAACAACAAGCTAAGCTGTGTTTTTGTATATTTCACTTGTGATTGCATGATTATAAATATTTTCAGTAATATTTTTTAATCTGATACGTTTGGGAATTTTCTTCTTCCTTTCAGGACCGGAACGGGGCTGTAGTTTTCTCAACATAACGCGCAACCCAAATGGCGTTTTTTTGTGATAAAAGTAATATTTATCGAACAAAAATAACATTTATTGTGTAACTGGGAGTCTCGTGAATGCAAACATCCGAAGATTATCAAAGGTAAGCGATATATTTTGTTGTTTTTCTGACTTTCGTGACAATGCTAATTTGGGGCTAGCTGTTGTAGCATTGATTGCTACACTCACAAAAGCTTGGATTTCTTTCGCTGTAAAGTATATTTTCAAAATCTGACACGATAGGTGGATTATTAAGTTTTGCAGTCATTTCAGTCGCTGCAGTAGCTGATGTGTATAGTGTTGAGTCATCCGCATACATAGACACACTGGCTTTACTCACAGCCAGTGGCATGTTGTTAGTGAATATTGAAAAAATAAGAGGCATAGACAGCTGCCTGGGGAATTCCTGATTCGACCTGGATTAGTGTTAGAATATTTTATCAAGGGTTAAGATAAATGATGAAATAATTCTACCCAGAAACTTAACCATGAGGATTATTTGTTAGGGAGTATGTATGAGGGTAGAAAGGAATGTCTGTGTGTCTCTAAAGAAAACGAAATGGATCATTGACCTATGGTTGAACCACTAAGCTATAACTCTGTGGAGATAAGGGACAATAGTTCAAGCCCTTTCTGGGTTTTCCGTATCTGGGGGGAGACTGGACCTGTCAGTTAAGTGGTAATAAACTGAGGAGAGATTTCAGGAAATAATGCAGATATGGTATGTGCTTGAGTGTGTTGGAATTAACTTTTGATCAACTTTGTCCTCGTCGGAGGGGGAGGGACTCTATAACGCTGTTTGTGATATATAATGTGAGATACATGGTTTTTGGAGAGAGATCTCTCTCGAGAATAAACACTATTGATTAATTTGGACATGGGTCTATGTCTATTTTATGCAAATAAGGATCTTACATATTCTTAGAAATGGACAGAGTGTTTGCTTTGTATAATTAAATTGGTTAATGAACATATAGGAAACAGATTCCTTCAACAATTAGAGAGGCTTCCATTAAAGAACACCCTCTGTGTTATGTTAGACAAGTAACTCTTTATCCACAATAAAGCATGGGGTGCAAAGCCATAACACATATGTTTTTCCAGCAGCAGACTATGATCGATAATGTCAAAACCCGCACGGAAGTCTAACTCAACAGCCCCACAATATTTTTTGCATCAATTTCTCTTAGCCAATCATCAGTCAGTCCTTCCTTATAAGCGTGCTGAAAGTCTGTTGTCAATTTGTTTACTGTAAAATAGCATTGTATTTAGTCAAACACAATTTTTTCCAAAACTTTACTAAGGATTGGTAACAGGCTGATTGGTCGGTTATTTGAGCCAGTAAAGGGGGCTTTACTATTCTTAGGTAGCGGAATTACTTTTTATTGCCTCCACGCCTGAGAGTACACACTTTATAGTAGGCTTAAATTGAAGATATGGCAAATAGGAGTGGCGAGCCCAGTTGTCAGACTCCGGTGGCATGTCATTATTGATAGACAACAATAATTTTTTCACCTCTTCCACGTTCACTTTACGGAATTCAAAACTACTATGCTTGTCTTTCATAATTTGGTCAGATATACTTGGATGTGTTGTGTCTGTTTAGCGGAGCGACACAGGGGAACCCAAGAGCAGACTCAGACGCGGAAACAGGGATGAATGAAACAAGGTATTTATTGTAACACAGGGAGATATGGAGTGCAGACCCGGGGAAGCTCGGATGAGTTGTAGGAAACCAGATGTGGAGGCTGAGGTTGAAGTGAGCTGGGTTGGAACAGGGTAAACCGGTCAGGAGGTGAATCCAAGGGAGTGGTGGTGTGGTAAATCCAGAACAGGGTAGCAGGGTGGTGAGATGTGGAACAGGAGACAGGAGACAGAGTCAGAGCGGCAAAACTGTAGTATTTGTAGAGATCTTGATTATGGAACGGGTTGCAGCTGGTTGGGATCTGCTCTGACTCCAGCACACCTGTCTCCAACCACACAATCACACAGAGAGGGAGAGGGAGAGAGAGTGTACTGGGGGAGTGGCTGCAGGTCAAGAAGACACCGGATGAACACAAGAGGGCGTAGCAGGAGCAGATGTGACAGCATCAGCATTTGTTGCTGGCATGTCATGCCTAAGTTTGCTAATCTTGCCAATGAAAAAATCATTAAAGTCGTTGGCAATATCAGTGTGTTTTGTGATGAATGAGCCATCTGATTCAAAGCACGATGGAGCTGAGTTTGCCTTTTTTACCAACATTTCATCAAATCAAATCAAATTTTATTAGTCACATACACGTGTTTAGCAGATGTCATTGAGGGCGTAGCAAAATCCTTGTGTTTCTAGCTCCAACAGTGCAGTAATATCTAACAATTTCACAACAATAAACACAATACACACAAATCTAAAGTAAAGGAATGCAATTAAGAATATATAAATATTTGGGCAAGCAGTGTCAGAGCGGTATAGACTAAGATACAGTAGAATAGGATAGGATACAGTACATACACATGAGATGAGTAATGCAAAATATGTAAACATTATATTGAAGGTGCTCCAAAGCTTTTACTACTGTTCTTTATGTAATTTATCTTTGTTTCATAGTCTAGTTTCTTCTCCTTTTTATTCAGTTTAGTCACATGATAACTACATTTGCAGTACGTTTGCCAATCCGTTGTGCAGCCAGACTTATTTACCATTCCTTTTGCCTTATCTCTCTCAACCATACAATTTTTTAATTCCTCATACAATCCACGGGGATCTAACAGTTTTTACAGTCATTTTCTTAATGGGTGCATGCTAATTAGTAACCAGGATAAGCAATTTCATAAATGTGTCAGGGTGCTGCGTCTGTTTGCTCCTCATTACACACCCCAGACAAACAAATATTCTTTACATCAATAACATAGGAATCCCTACAGAACGTATTGTACGACCTCTTATACACTATATTAGGCCCAGCCTTTTGACTTTGGTTTTCCTAAATATGGCTACTATAATATGATAACTACATCCGATGGATCTGGATTCTGCTTTCAAGCACATTTCTTCAGGATTAGTAAAGATGAGATCAATACATGTAGATGATTTCATTCATGTGCTGTTTGTAAATACCCTGGTAGGTTGACTGACAACCTGAACCAGGTTGCAAGCACTGGTTACTGGGCAGCTTGATGAAAGCCAGTCAACATTAAAATACCCCCAAAATATACCTCTCTGTTGATATCACATACATTATCAAGCATTTCCGTGTTATCCAGATACTGGCTGTTAGCACTTGGTGGTCTATAGCAGCTTCCCACCAGAATGGGCTTTAGGTGAGGCAGATGAACCTGAAGCCATATTACTTCAACACTATTTGACATGAGATCCTCTCTAATCTTTACAGGAATGTGGTTCTGAATATAAACAGCAACACCTCCACCACTGGCATTTCTGTCTTTTCTGTACATGTTATAACCTTGTATTGCTACCACTGTATCATCAAAGGTATTATCTAAGTAGGTTTCAGAGATAGTCCGAATACAAATGTCATCTGATACTAGCAAGTTATTCATTTCATGAACTTTGTTTCTTAAGCTACATTAAACATGGGCTATTTTGAGCAGTTTTCTGAGATGCTTGCATGTTTTCATTGCTTTACTGGGAAGCTTAGCAGAAGTAGATATTCTCTTGTTATTTGTATTAGTGCAAGGTGAGCAGCACACAGTGGACTTCCTACTAAAAGCTACACTCACTGAGCTGCAATATTCACATACTGTAGCCAGTTGTGAAGAGAAAGAATCCTGCTAAAGATTTTATTTATTTAACTAGACAAGTCAGTTTTAAGAACAAATGCTTATTTACATTGACAGCCTAGCAACTGTGGGCTAACTTCCTTGTTCAGGGGCAGAGCGACAGATTTTTACCTTGTCAGCTCAGGGATTTGATCTAGCAACCTTTCAGTTACTGGCTCAACACCCTAACCACTAGACTACCTGCCACCCCTTAAAGTGTTCAAAAGGACCAGACACCAACAGCAGAATATGATGCTATACTATATAATGTTACTTCATAGACAGAAACTGTTAGAAAAGTCTGACATGTTTGTAGAGAGAGTGAAGCTCTGTCTGAATGGGATGTTTCAGTTCCCGTCCTCTCAGTAGAGAGAGTGAGGAGGTTTTTGTACGGCTGTGTATACAAACTGAATCACTGTGGTATTCGGACAAGGAACCAAGCTCATTGTTACTGGTGAGTACCCTTTATTTTAACCTTATATTTTTGTTTTCAAGGGTTTCTTGTAATACATAATAGTTAATAGAGTTACATATTTAACATTATATTATTTTTTCATATTTATTTAGTGTAAATAACCTACTTTGTGGACTGATTATCAAGAGTCATGGACACCATGTGACATCTTCATAGCCTACAGTATATCTGTAGTTGTTGATTTCACATTTAAACTTAAAAAACGTGATGAACTATTTGACCATGTAGGTTACTGCTGTCACTTGACAACACTACTCATTTATAATGTCTCATACAATTACAATATATTTACTCAGAAGTAGATTTGAATGTGAAGTCTACATAAAGTTGTATCAACCTTTAAAATGTTTGTCCCACGTTATATTAAATAATGATAAAACCATGTATATGGTAGTTACACACAATGTTGCTACATGCTTCATTACATTGCAGGCTACTACATTACAGTTGGTAACTCTGTTTGCTGGTTGACTAGAAGTAGGATATATGTTTGATTGTATCCCTCATTCAGCACATCTCAGCACTTGATTATGTTTAAACTTAGAGATCTGAACTCATTATCCACTTGCACAGAAATCTGCTTTACCTCTGAAAAGTCACACATGGAGAGTTACTTAGAAAGTTTCTAAATAAGTCCAGCTACAAACAGACATATGAGTAATATGTAACTATAGAATTACATGGTTTTAGTGCCTTTTAGTTTATGAGCCCAACATGTTAATTGTTTGTAGCCTTTGAGAAAACGTTTTATTTTTTATTCTACAGTATAATCACACAACCCTGTTTCATTCTACTAACATATCAAATGATTTTGTGTAATATTTATTCTGCTCATTCCATTGGTCCAGGCTCTACTCTCCCTCCGCCTGTCTTGACCATCTTCCCTCCGTCCAGCGATGAGTTGAAGTCCAGCAAAGTCACCCTGGTGTGTCTGGCCAGTCAGATGGCCATGGGCTACGCTGATGTCAGCTGGACAGCGGGAGGGAATCCGGTCACCGGCGGCATCGCTACGAGTGGCCCGGTGCCGCAAGCCGACAAGACGTTCCAACTCAGCAGCTGTCTGACCGTTGACACGTCAGAATGGAACCAGGACAAAGTGTTCTCATGTAAAGTCACCGCGGGCTCCAAGTTCGCTGAGAAAGACATCAAGAAGTCTGTATGCAGCACTGAATAGCCTGAGAACCATTGTAATGTCCAGTTGATTTTCTACATCACTTTTCAAGATATTGTTAATGCATTAGAAGTTTAACCTGCATATATACATTATGTTCCATGAAAGATAAATAGCTAATCACACTGATATCATAGGCTATATGATAAGTAGACTGTATATTTGAAATGGGTTGCTTTGCAGATGTATAATAGAGGAATAGTTAGAGCTTTGCTGTATTGTGGATATTAAATAAAGAACATTCTAAAGAACAAGTGTTTGTATTAGAGCATGTTGATGAACATCAGTGTTAGCAGCACTAAATGAGGGGGAGTTTAACTGAACTCAAATAGAGCAGCCTGCTCTCTTTTGACCAGATCCAGAAATAGTTGATCTAGATATCCAGGATGTAGAGCAGGTTTACTGTAATGTTAATGAATAACCAGAGATGGACCAGAGGTTTAAATTACAACTTCACATTATTGAGAACCTTCATTAGTGTGATATGATTGTATTATAAACTGGGTTGTTCGAGCCCTGAATGGTGATTGGCTGACAGCCGTGGTATACTGTATCAGATCGCATACCAAAACAATTATTTGTACTGCTTTAATTACGTTGGTAACCAGTTTATAATTGCAATAAGGCACCTCTGGGGTTTGTGGTATATGGCCAATATACTACGGCTAAGGGCTGTATCCAGGCACTCCACGTTGCGTCGTGCTTTAGAACAGCCCTTAGCCGTGGTATATTGGCCATATACCACACCCCCTCAAGACCTTGTTGCTTAAATATAAGATCATTCTGAAAGTAGCTATTTAATTATCCTCCATTTCTATCGAAAGAAAACTGTTGATTTGTAAAGAAAGCATGTTATTGGGGATCACATTATTTCCTGTACAATATTTGCTTGTACTATTTCACTGTATGATTAATTAAAACAATAGACCAATAACATGATATATTCAATATATTCATAGTTTATAGTTACAATATGCAATAGTGTTATAAACTTGCATCTTACTACGATGTACAGTACCATTTTAGTCATTAATATTTTGCCAGCAGGTGGAAAGAGAAAAGAGAAACATATTGTAATATGCTGCCACCTTGTGGTTCAAACAGTTGTAATATGCTGCCACCTTGGATAATTGAGGCATGGATTGTTCTGGAGTATATTTGCCAGCAGGGAGAACGAGGAAAGAGTTGTATTTCAACAGTATATTTGTAAAGTAGTCCTGTAGTACCTCACTCTGTATTTTCAGTATTTACTAGGGGTGAAACGGTACGTGTATTCGTATTGAACCATTCGGTACAGGGTCCACGGTGCACAGGGTTCGGTACGCACTGTGAACCGAACAATACATTAATCATATATTATAGCTAGGAATATATATTTATATATTTCATTGTAAAACATATAATATTGCATAAACCAATGGCGTATAAATTAATGTGGGAAAAATACCCACATAGTAATAAAGCTGTCTTAAAAAAAGAAGTTGTTTTGTCTTGTATCTGATTAGTTATTTCCCTCCAGCGAGAACAGAGCTGAGAGGTCGTTGTAGTAGCAATTAGTTTATGAAGGAATTAGCAGTCAGCTAAATGCAAAGGAGCAACATGGCGAGCATTGGCGAGCCAGGGCAACAAAATACGGCTGACTCCGGTAGGGCTAAAGAAATCAATGCAGCGATAGCAATATTCATAGCGGCAGAGGGTTGAGAGATACCTTGAGCAGAAAGCTTCGGTGTATTCTGCACTGACTAATCAAGCTGTGAGGAAGAATGTCAAAGATATTGTGACTTTGTCTGAAAATGACATAAGACTAGTAGAGGTGCAAACCTCTCAAAACAGTCACAACACTGACATGCACTGAGAACATTCCATCAGTTTCCATGGTCCTGCCTATGAAAACAATGATCCTGAAATCAATGGTGGCATCTGATGAAGATGAACCCGCAGTAAGGGATGTCAAGACTGCTATCAGAGTTAACCTGGAGCCTAGATATGCTGACCGTGGTGTCCAAGACTTTTTACACAAGAGCACCGCTTTGGACCCCCGGTTCAAGTCCCCGCTGCACCTGGATGCTGCTGCTTGTCTGAGAGTCTACAATGAACTCACAGCAGAGATTGTGACCAATATACAACAGGTATTGTATTTATTTTGTTAATGTGACATTTATTATTTTATTAATTAGTGATTTAACAATTCATTATAAAGTAATAATTGTAATTGTTATAATACTGTCTGATATATATTTCTAACAACAAATCATATTTCTAAAGCCACTTCAGAGAGAGTCATTTTCATCTAATTTAATTGTGCAGGGTCAAGCCACAGATACCACAGGAGCCAACCCCTCTCCAGAGACGACAGACGACAGGGATTCTCCTCCCCCTTTTTGGGGAGTTGTTCACCACCCAGGAGCAGGGAACCAAGTCAAAGGTCAAGGTCATAGAGGAGGAGGTGACCTCATACAGGGAAGGGGACGGTATTCCCCTGGATGCTGATCCACTTACATGGTGGAAGACCAAAGAATTAATATACCCTCATGTTGCCATGTTAGCAAGGTGCTACCTGGCTGTGCCTGGGACCTCTGTCCCTAGCGAGAGGGTATTCTCCACAGCTGCCTGGCTGTGCCTGGGACCTCTGTCCCTAGCGAGAGGGTTTTCTCCACAGTGGCTGACATTGTCACAGCTACCTGGCTGTGCCTGGGACCTCTGTCCCTAGCGAGAGGGTATTCTCCACAGTGGCTGACATTGTCACAGCTGCCTGGCTGTGCCTGGGACCTCTGTCCCTAGAGAGAGGCTATTCTCCACAGCTGCCTGGCTGTGCCTGGGACCTCTGTCCCTAGCGAGAGGGTATTCTCCACAGTGGCTGACATTGTCACAGCTACCTGGCTGTGCCTGGGACCTCTGTCCCTAGCGAGAGGGTATTCTCCACAGTGGCTGACATTGTCACAGCTGCCTGGCTGTGCCTGGGACCTCTGTCCCTAGCGAGAGGGTATTCTTCACAGTGGCTGACATTGTCACAGCTGCCTGGCTGTGCCTGGGACCTCTGTCCCTAGCGAGAGGGTATTCTCCACAGCTGCCTGGCTGTGCCTGGGTCCTCTGTCCCTAGCGAGAGGGTATTCTCCACAGCTGCCTGGCTGTGCCTGGGACCTCTGTCCCTAGCGAGAGGGTATTCTCCACAGCTGCCTGGCTGTGCCTGGGACCTCTGTCCCTAGCGAGAGGGTATTCTTCACAGCGGCTGACATTGTCACAGCTGCCTGGCTGTGCCTGGGACCTCTGTCCCTAGCGAGAGGGTATTCTTCACAGCGGCTGACATTGTCACAGCTGCCTGGCTGTGCCTGGGTCCTCTGTCCCTAGCGAGAGGGTATTCTCCACAGCTGCCTGGCTGTGCCTGGGACCTCTGTCCCTAGCGAGAGGGTATTCTCCACAGCTGCCTGGCTGTGCCTGGGACCTCTGTCCCTAGCGAGAGGGTATTCTCCACAGCTGCCTGGCTGTGCCTGGGACCTCTGTCCCTAGCGAGAGGGTATTCTCCACAGCTGCCTGGCTGTGCCTGGGACCTCTGTCCCTAGCGAGAGGGTATTCTCCACAGCGCCTGACATTGTCACAGCAAGTCGATCTGTGCTCACTGCAGATAATGTAGATAGACTAATCTTCTTAAAGAAAACCTGATAATGGTTTTATTATTTAAGTAACCAGTCTCAAGTGGTCCTATTTTGTTTAAGGCACTGCTATGTGACTTAATTTTGATATATGCTGCTGGACTGCACACTCTTGTTGAAGTTCTGTTTTAAATGACTGTTTTATTTCATGTTATAAGGCAGGACCTGCTGTTTTTTGTTGTCCCTTTGTTTCCATATGCTCCTGTGAATTCAAGCTACCCATGTTACTATTATAATACATGGAAAATCTAAATACAAATGACATATTTCTCAGGCATTTATTTTGACGATGTATTGAAACCGAACCGTGACACCACTGTACCGTATCGTACCGAACAGTGAGTTTTGTGAACCGTTTCACCCCTGGTATTTACAGATACTATACAGAGACATATTGTGTATGGATCCACTTATTATAATATGAGATGAATCCAATGATAAGAACATTTCTAGACTACATTATGTCCATCACACATCAACACAAATCATCAATCACAAATGATAATGTTATTGAAAGTTAGCTTGTACTGACAACAGAGATACAGTACACTATCATCAATTCTGTGTTGACCTGGTTCAGAGAGGAGTGGTGATGTAGTTGAGACTAAGGACGATAGCTATAATGATAAGTATAACGATAAACTATAAAACATTGGCGAGCATCAACACTAGGTTAGTTTATTGTTTATTGTTTGTACAGTACACCTGTCAATCATTGCCTAAGGCCTAGGGACCCTCCTTCCTCTAGTCCCCGTGAACCCTGAACCCGTGCCGTTTTCCCGGTCTGGAGTCCTCATCTGTACCCTTATCTGTGCACTTGGTGGTGCCCTCACCTCTCCTCTTAACGGTGCCCTCATCTCTGCCCTCAGTGGCATCCTCAGCGGAGGCCGGGGTGAAACCCTCCGTACGGGGCGTTGAGGAGGGGTCCACACAGGGGGCCGGGGGAGTTTCCCAGCCTGCAGGTCATCTACGAAGCCCTCCACCCTGTCGAACTTGGAGCTGAGCCTTCCCAACTCCTCCTTTAGAGAGTTGAACTGCTTGTAGAGATCCCCCAGGGCCTCAGACAGGGGCTGAATTCTGGAGAGAGAGAGAGGGGCATAGACGGAGAGAGAGAGGGAGAAAGAGAGAGAGAGAGAGAGAGAGAGTCGTGTCACTGAATTGCTACCCGCTGGGCAAAAACTGGTAGAATCAAAGTGGTTTCCACGTAATTTCAACCAAAAAAACCTATGTGATGACGTTGAATCAACGTGAGAAACTGATTGGATTAGAAAAATGGCATTTACCTCTACGGGATCGGTGTCCCTTACACGGGACAGTTGCTGCTCAGTATGCGATATGTGACTAGAATGGTGTTGTAAACAACAGCCAACTTTCCGGGACATAGACATGTCTTATAATGGCAGAAAGCTTAAATTCTTCTTCATCTAACTGCATTGTCCAATTTACAGTAGCTATTACAGCTAAAAAATACCATGCTGTTGTTTGAGGATAGTGCACAACAACAAAACACTTTTATCACGGCAACTGGTTTGGTACATTCACCTCTGAAGGTAAATAATGTACTTACATTCAGTAATCTTTCTCTGATTTGTCATCCTGAGGGTCCCAGAGATAAAATCTAGTGTAGTTCTGTTTGAAAAAAAAATCTATTTTTATATTCAAATGTAGGAACTGGGTTTTACAGTTTGACCTCTGGCTACACACCCACCCTGCCCGGCCATCTAGATGTGTGAAGGTTAGTGTCTTTTCTGTAGGGAAGCTAATGATCCATCATGTATGACATTCCTGGGAGTGTGCAAACTTAAATGTTGTATTACCATAGCATTTTTATATGTTCTCTATAGTTATGTACTTGAAAAACAATTTGGCACATTTGGGAAAACTCCTGGCAGATTTTATACAAAATATTGTGTAGTGATGTAATTCTTCACTGGATCAGTCTGAAACTTTGCACACACATGGCTGCCTTCTGGTGGACAACATCTAAATGACATCTAGAATCCGACATCACTGTCTGGCCTTTCACTTGCATTTAAAAGACGATGCAACAAAAAATGTGGGGAAAACAAATGTTTTGTTGTTTGTATTATCTTTTACCAGATCTAATGTGTTATATTCTCCTACATTAATTTCACATTTCCACAAACTTCAAAGTGTTTCCTTCCAAATTATATCAAGAATATGCATATCCTTGCTACAGGTCCTGAGCTACATGCAGTTAGATTTGGATACATAATTTTAGGCAAAAAATGGGAAAAAAACGGGTCCGCTCCTTAAATTAACGCAAGGGAGTCTTTTTTTCATCCAACTTTTAACCTACATTTTTTGTTGTTGATTTCCCGTTAGTTGACAACTCAATCAAATATAAATCAAAACTAGACATTGAACTGATGTCTGTGCCCAGTGGGTAGGTGCTGGTGGTGCAGCTGGCTAGTAAGCAGAGGGTCACTAGTTCTAGCAGTGGTAGGAACAGGAACAGTGAAGGAAGCTGTATGTTAACAGCACAGTGGTGCCGGTTACAGAGGTCAGTAAGGGAACTGGGACAGTGAAGGAAGCTATACCCATAGCATTACAGTGGTGCCGGTTACAGAGTTCAGTAAGGGAACTGGGACAGTGAAGGAAGCTATACCCATAGCAGTACAGTGGTGCCGGTTACAGAGGTCAGTAAGGGAACTGGGACAGTGAAGGACGCTATACTGCTAGCAGTACAGTGGTGCCGGTTACAGAGGTCAGTAAGGGAACTGGGACAGTGAAGGAAGCTATACCCATAGCATTACAGTGGTGCCGGTTACAGAGGTCAGTAAGGGAACTGGGACAGTGAAGGAAGTTATACTGCTAGCAGTACAGTGGTGCCGGTTACAGAGGTCAGTAAGGGAGCAGGGACAGTGAAGGAAGCTATACTGCTAGCAGTACAGTGGTGCCGGTTACAGAGGTCAGTAAGGGAACTGGGACAGTGAAGGAAGCTATACTGCTAGCAGTACAGTGGTGCCGGTTACAGAGGTCAGTAAGGGAACTGGGACAGTGAAGGAAGCTATACTGCTAGCAGTACAGTGGTCCCGGTTACAGAGGTCAGTAAGGGAGCAGGGACAGTGAAGGAAGCTATACTGCTAGCAGTACATTGGTCCCGGTTACAGAGGTCAGTAAGGGAGCAGGGACAGTGAAGGAAGCTATACTGCTAGCAGTACATTGGTGCCGGTTACAGAGGTCAGTAAGGGAACTGGGACAGTGAAGGAAGCTATACTGCTAGCAGTACATTGGTGCCGGTTACAGAGGTCAGTAAGGGAACTGGGACAGTGAAGGAAGCTATACTGCTAGCAGTACAGTGGTCCCGGTTACAGAGGTCAGTAAGGGAGCAGGGACAGTGAAGGAAGCTATACTGCTAGCAGTACAGTGGTCCCGGTTACAGAGGTCAGTAAGGGAGCAGGGACAGTGAAGGAAGTTATACTGCTAGCAGTACAGTGGTCCCGGTTACAGAGGTCAGTAAGGGAGCAGGGACAGTGAAGAAAGCTATACCCATAGCAGTACATTGGTGCCGGTTACAGAGGTCAGTAAGGGAACAGGGACAGTGAAGGAAGCTATACCCATAGCAGTACATTGGTGCCGGTTACAGAGGTCAGTAAGGGAGCAGGGACAGTGAAGGAAGCTATACCCATAGCAGTACAGTGGTCCCGGTTACAGAGGTCAGTAAGGGAACTGGGACAGTGAAGGAAGCTATACCCATAGCAGTACAGTGGTCCCGGTTACAGAGGTCAATAAGGGAACAGGGACAGTGAAGGAAGCTATACCCATAGCATTACAGTGGTGCCGGTTACAGAGGTCAGTAAGGGAACTGGGACAGTGAAGGAAGCTATACTGCTAGCAGTACAGTGGTGCCGGTTACAGAGGTCAGTAAGGGAACAGGGACAGTGAAGGAAGCTATACCCATAGCAGTACAGTGGTCCCGGTTACAGAGGTCAGTAAGGGAACAGGGACAGTGAAGGAAGCTATACTGCTAGCAGTACAGTGGTGCCGGTTACAGGGTTCAGTAAGGGAGCAGGCAGAGGCAGAGGCCCAGCACATCTACACAGGAGAGGGCCAACAGAGTGGGAATAGTCTAGATCAGGCCACTATCATGAAGGGGTCAGTCGAAGGACTATGGGCCTGTTTCCCGGATACAGTCCTGCAATAAAAAAGCAAGATCAAAGGAGAATCTCCATTGAAAATGTTTTTTAGTCCAGAATAAGGCTTAATCCGTGTCCGGGAAACCACACCAATATGTTTTGAACTACAAATGCAACTGAAAAGTTAGTGCACTAAATTATGACACCATGAAGTCTACACACTGCTTTACACGTTTGTGAAATCCCTACTACAATCTAATGGGCCACGCATTTGCAGGAAACATCAGGAAAGAAGACATGGGAAACTAGAGCCTCATTAAACTTCAATGACATTCTTCATCAATGAGAGATGTTTTCTGGCTATGTTATTGTGCACTGCAGCCTATCCAGGCACGCACACACACACACACACACACACACACACACACACACACACACACACACACACACACACACACACACACACACACACACACACACACACACACACACACACACACACACACACACACACTGAGTGTGCACTGCAGCCTATCCAGGCCTGTTATTGGAGAGTGAGCGCTTACAGTAAACATGCTGGCACACACGTGTGTTATTGTCTGCCTGCAGGACTCAGAATAGGAACACTGAGTCTCTCCAGGACTGGTTGGATGGCTGCTAGCTAGTCGTTTTTGATGTCTCAGCCAGAACTCTCAGTTCACCATATAGAGCAGAGTGCTGATCTGGGATCAGGTCCTCTCTGTCCATATAATATTATTCATTAGTTTGTTTAGCTGGAATGGAATGTTTGTATCCTGATCACTGTATCTCTCTTTCATCTCTCTCTTTCTGACACGTGGTGATGATGTCACCTACCTGACGTATTCTGGCAGGACAGAGGCGTGATCGTTGATCAGCAGGTCCTTCACCTGGTTCATGATGGCGTACTTCCAGTTGTCCAGCACTTGGGTCAGGTTGGAGCAGATCTTAGTCTGGCTTTTATCTGCTGGAGATGACATGGGAATGTTCATTCACCCCTCAGAAATACAAGGTAGACTTTACTGTACTGTACCACTGGCTGATCATGTCTTGAACATAACAAGCTGTTAGAACACAATATCATTCAATATTTATGGATGTATAGAACATACTGCTTGAAGTGTGCTACATCAGAGACTCTACAAGCACATACAGGAAGTAGACTACATACTAGTGACTGTGTCTGGGCTGTTTTACTGTACCTCTATCAAAGACACTCTACACATACAGGAAGTAGATTACATACTAGTGACTGTGTCTGGTCTATCTTACCTCTATCAAAGATACTCTACACATACAGGAAGTAGATTACATACTAGTGACTGTGTCTGGTCTGCCTTACCTCTTTCCCACTCTGATGTCTCCTGCTTCCACTTCTGAGAGACACACAGAGAAAGCAGGGACAGCAGGGCTACAGCCCTCCTCATCGTCATCTTCATCAGAAAAATACATGTTATTGGTCACATGCGGCAAATACAGCAGTTGTAGACTTTAGAGTGAAATGATTACTTATGAGCTCATTCCCAACAAAAACTTCGTCATCATCATCAGTCATTCAACCCCTCCACTATGTCCAACAGAGACAAGTCTACAGGTGAGGATCTGGAACCAGTGTCACCTCAGGACAACCACTCAGTGACAACAGGTGCAGAACACAGTACAAACATCATACTTATTTTTATTGTACCTTTATTTAACGAGGCAAGTCAGTTAAGAACAAATTCTTATTTACAATGACGGCCTAGGAACAGTGGGTTAACTGCTTGTTCAGGGGCAGAACGACAGATTTTTACCATGTCAGCTCGGGAGTTTGATCTAGCAACCTTTCGGTTCCTGGCCCAACGCTCTAACCACAAGGCTACCTGCCACCCCTTCCTGTTAACATCCCATTGTTGATGACTAGATGAGATTGGACCTGGTTCTGTAGACGATTAGTCTGTGTCTTTGTAGTCCAACACTCAGACCCGAGTGGTGATTATTAGAGAATCGTCTCTCTGTGCAAAAGCAGATAAAACACCATCATTATGTGATTGGTGTAACTGGAAGTTGTTAGTTTAGCTTGGCACAGAATCACCCCCCGTCAGTTAGATGAAGAATAAATATAATATCTGAAGTTGATGTCAGACTGGCATATTATTTACACATTCATTCATTTCAGACCAGTTCATGTTCACATTCCATTTGACCTGCAGATGTCCAGTGGATGATGGTTTCACAATAGAAAACATTTTCCTCTGTAAATACATCTAATATCAATCAATCAATATTGAATATTGATCACTAATATATCTGCTAGTGAATCTGTAGATACTCAATCAATCAATCAATCATTAAACTGTATATATTTTTTACATCAGCCGAATTCACAAAGTACCATACAGAAAACCAGCCTAAAACCCCAAACAGCAGCAATGCAGATGTAGAAGATCCTCTACCTGACTGTGAAGCTGAGCTGTGAGCTGGTTTATCCCCAGACCAGATTAGACCAGACTAGAGCAGACCAGTGTGAGGTAGTAATCCAGTATGACTGAAGCTCTGCAGGAAAACAGGATGTGGACAGCTCTCTAATAAACTCCCTAAACCATCCCCCACCTGCTGGGCTCCTCCCCTTTATAACCAGGACACCACTCTGTAAACACACACACACACACACACACACACACACACACACACACACACACACACACACACACACACACACACACACACACACACACACACACACACACACACACACACACACACACACACACACACACACACGGAAAGAAAGAAACGCTGGTCTGGAGGTCTGTAGTGTTACAGTGAAATGTAATCTCTAAAGGATGTCTGGAGGTCTGTATTGTTACAGTGAAATGTCATCTCTAAAGGCTGTCTGGAGGTCTGTAGTGTTACAGTGAAATGTAATCTCTAAAGGATGTCTGGAGGTCTGTATTGTTACAGTGAAATGTCATCTCTAAAGGCTGTCTGGAGGTCTGTAGTGTTACAGTGAAATGTCATCTCTAAAGGCTGTCTGGAGGTCTGTAGTGTTACAGTGAAATGTCATCTCTAAAGGCTGTCTGGAGGTCTGTAGTGTTACAGTGAAATGTCATCTCTAAAGGCTGTCTGGAGGTCTGTAGTGTTACAGTGAAATGTCATCTCTAAAGGCTGTCTGGAGGTCTGTAGTGTTACAGTGAAATGGCATCTCTAAAGGCTGTCTGGAGGTCTGTTGTGTTACAGTGAAATGTCATCTCTAAAGGCTGTCTGGAGGTCTGTTGTGTTACAGTGAAATGTCATCTCTAAAAGCTGTCTGGAGGTCTGTATTGTTACAGTGAAATGTCATCTCTAAAGGCTGTCTGGAGGTCTGTAGTGTTATAGTGAAATGTCATCTCTAAAGGCTCTCTGGAGGTCTGTAGTGTTACAGTGAAATGTCATCTCTAAAGGCTGTCTGGAGGTCTGTAGTGTTACAGTGAAATGTCATCTCTAAAGGCTGTCTGGAGGTCTGTAGTGTTACAGTGAAATGTCATCTCTAAAGGCTGTCTGGAGGTCTGTAGTGTTACAGTGAAATGTCATCTCTAAAGGCTGTCTGGAGGTCTGTAGTGTTACAGTGAAATGTCATCTCTAAAGGCTGTCTGGAGGTCTGTAGTGTTACAGTGAAATGTCATCTCTAAAGGCTGTCTGGAGGTCTGTAGTGTTACAGTGAAATGTCATCTCTAAAGGCTGTCTGGAGGTCTGTATTGTTATAGTGAAATGTCATCTCTAAAGGCTGTCTGGAGGTCTGTAGTGTTACAGTGAAATGTCATCTCTAAAGGCTGTCTGGAGGTCTGTAGTGTTACAGTGAAATGACATCTCTAAAGGCTGTCTGGAGGTCTGTTGTGTTACAGTGAAATTACATCTCTAAAGGCTGTCTGGAGGTCTGTAGTGTTACAGTGAAATGTCATCTCTAAAGGCTGTCTGGAGGTCTGTAGTGTTACAGTGAAATGTCATCTCTAAAGGCTGTCTGGAGGTCTGTATTGTTACAGTGAAATGTCATCTCTAAAGGCTGTCTGGAGGTCTGTAGTGTTACAGTGAAATGTCATCTCTAAAGGCTGTCTGGAGGTCTGTAGTGTTACAGTGAAATGTCATCTCTAAAGGCTGTCTGGAGGTCTGTAGTGTTACAGTGAAATGACATCTCTAAAGGCTGTCTGGAGGTCTGTTGTGTTACAGTGAAATGACATCTCTAAAGGCTGTCTGGAGGTCTGTAGTGTTACAGTGAAATGTCATCTCTAAAGGCTGTCTGGAGGTCTGTAGTGTTACAGTGAAATGTCATCTCTAAAGGCTGTCTGGAGGTCTGTAGTGTTACAGTGAAATGTCATCTCTAAAGGCTGTCTGGAGGTCTGTAGTGTTACAGTGAAATGTCATCTCTAAAGGCTGTCTGGAGGTCTGTAGTGTTACAGTGAAATGACATCTCTAAAGGCTGTCTGGAGGTCTGTAGTGTTACAGTGAAATGACATCTCTAAAGGCTGTCTGGAGGTCTGTTGTGTTACAGTGAAATGTCATCTCTAAAAGCTGTCTGGAGGTCTGTATTGTTACAGTGAAATGTCATCTCTAAAGGCTGTCTGGAGGTCTGTAGTGTTATAGTGAAATGTCATCTCTAAAGGCTCTCTGGAGGTCTGTAGTGTTACAGTGAAATGTCATCTCTAAAGGCTGTCTGGAGGTCTGTAGTGTTACAGTGAAATGTCATCTCTAAAGGCTGTCTGGAGGTCTGTAGTGTTACAGTGAAATGTCATCTCTAAAGGCTGTCTGGAGGTCTGTAGTGTTACAGTGAAATGACATCTCTAAAGGCTGTCTGGAGGTCTGTTGTGTTACAGTGAAATGTCATCTCTAAAGGCTGTCTGGAGGTCTGTATTGTTACAGTGAAATGTCATCTCTAAAGGCTGTCTGGAGGTCTGTATTGTTACAGTGAAATGTCATCTCTAAAGGCTGTCTGGAGGTCTGTAGTGTTACAGTGAAATGTCATCTCTAAAGGCTCTCTGTAGGTCTGTAGTGTTACAGTGAAATGTCATCTCTAAAGGCTGTCTGGAGGTCTGTAGTGTTATAGTGAAATGACATCTCTAAAGGCTGTCAGGAGGTCTGTTGTGTTACAGTGAAATGTCATCTCTAAAGGCTGTCAGGAGGTCTGTAGTGTTACAGTGAAATTACATCTCTAAAGGCTGTCTGGAGGTCTGTAGTGTTACAGTGAAATGTCATCTCTAAAGGCTCTCTGGAGGTCTGTAGTGTTATAGTGAAATGACATCTCTAAAGGCTGTCTGGAGGTCTGTATTGTTATAGTGAAATGTCATCTCTAAAGGCTGTCTGGAGGTCTGTAGTGTTACAGTGAAATGTCATCTCTAAAGGCTGTCTGGAGGTCTGTAGTGTTACAGTGAAATGACATCTCTAAAGGCTGTCTGGAGGTCTGTTGTGTTACAGTGAAATTACATCTCTAAAGGCTGTCTGGAGGTCTGTAGTGTTACAGTGAAATGTCATCTCTAAAGGCTGTCTGGAGGTCTGTAGTGTTACAGTGAAATGTCATCTCTAAAGGCTGTCTGGAGGTCTGTATTGTTACAGTGAAATGTCATCTCTAAAGGCTGTCTGGAGGTCTGTAGTGTTACAGTGAAATGTCATCTCTAAAGGCTGTCTGGAGGTCTGTAGTGTTACAGTGAAATGTCATCTCTAAAGGCTGTCTGGAGGTCTGTAGTGTTACAGTGAAATGACATCTCTAAAGGCTGTCTGGAGGTCTGTAGTGTTACAGTGAAATGACATCTCTAAAGGCTGTCTGGAGGTCTGTTGTGTTACAGTGAAATTACATCTCTAAAGGCTGTCTGGAGGCCTGTAGTATTACAGTGAAATGTCATCTCTAAAGGCTGTCTGGAGGTCTGTAGTGTTACAGTGAAATTACATCTCTAAAGGCTGTCTGGAGGTCTGTTGTGTTACAGTGAAATGTCATCTCTAAAGGCTGTCTGGAGGTCTGTATTGTTATAGTGAAATGTCATCTCTAAAGGCTGTCTGGAGGTCTGTTGTGTTACAGTGAAATGTCATCTCTAAAGGCTGTCTGGAGGTCTGTAGTGTTACAGTGAAATGTCATCTCTAAAGGCTGTCTGGAGGTCTGTTGTGTTACAGTGAAATGTCATCTCTAAAGTCTGGCCCCAGATACAGTGGAGGTATTTGATGTGGAAGCAGCATCCCTCCTCCTCCCCCCTCCTGCTTCCCCCTCCTCCTTCCTCCTCCTCCTCTTCCTCCAGTACTACATTCCTGAAGCCTACAGTAGCCTACAGTAATCATCTGTGGAACATCTGGGCTCTGCCTGCAGCCCGACCAGCTCCGACCCCTCTCTAATACACTTTTCACACTACTGAACTGAACTGAACTGAGCCAAACCAAGCCGAGACAAGCTGAGCGTTAACCCAGTCTTACAACCTGGGAATCACATACACACACTGGCAGCTCATAAAGTTAGAATCAAAACATTATCCAGCCAGTAAACTTAGGAGAATAATACGTTACATCATTGTTTGGGCCGAGTCTGAATCATGTGATGGAGCAATGAAACACGTAACAATTTATTGAAAAAACGACACGTATACACAGTGTTCACAGAAAAGAATACACTTTGTTGCTGTCATGTTGTTGCAGTTTCCATGGTTATACACAGTGTTGCCTCATATTCCAGATGATGTAATAACCTATAGTTCATAACCTATAGTTCAAACCAGATGATTTAATAGACTATAGTTCAATAATGATCCCATGGAGTTAACCTGACATAATGACAGAAACCAGATGATTTAATAGACTATAGTTCAATAAAGATCCCATGGAGTTAACCTGACATAATGACAGAAACCAGATGATGTAATAACCTATAGTTCAATAAAGATCCCATGGAGTTAACCTGACATAATGACAGAAACCAGATGATTTAATAGACTATAGTTCAATAAAGATCCCATGGAGTTAACCTGACATAATGACAGAAACCAGATGATGTAATAAGCTATAGTTCAATAAAGATCCCATGGAGTTAACCTGACATCATGACAGAAACCAGATGATTTAATAGACTATAGTTCAATAAAGATCCCATGGAGTTAACCTGACATCATGACAGAAACCAGATGATTTAATAGACTATAGTTCAATAAAGATCCCATGGAGTTAACCTGACATCATGACAGAAACCAGATGATTTAATAGACTATAGTTCAATAAAGATTCCATGGAGTTAACCTGACATCATGACAGAAACCAGATTATTTAATAGACTATAGTTCAATAAAGATCCCATGGAGTTAACCTGACATCATGACAGAAACCAGATGATTTATTAGACTATAGTTCAATAAAGATCCCATGGAGTTAACCTAACATCATGATAGAAACCAGATGATTTAATAGACTATAGTTCAATAAAGATCCCATGGAGTTTACCTGACATCATTACAGAAACCAGATGATAGACTATAGTTCAATAAAGATCCCATGGAGTTAACCTGACATCATTACAGAAACCAGATGATAGACTATAGTTCAATAAAGATTCCATGGAGTTAACCTGACATCATTACAGAAACCAGATGATAGACTATAGTTCAATAAAGATTCCATGGAATTAAACTCACATCATTACAGAAACCAGATGATAGACTATAATTCAATAAAGATTCCATGGAGTTAACCTGACATCATGACAGAAACCAGATGATTTAATAGACTATAGTTCAATAAAGATCCCATGGAGTTAACCTGACATCATGACAGAAACCAGATGATAGACTATAGTTCAATAAAGATCCCATGGAGTTAACCTGACATCATTAGAGAAACCAGATGATGTAATAAGCTATAGTTCAATAAAGATCCCATGGAGTTAACCTGACATCATGACAGAAACCAGATGATTTAATAGACTATAGTTCAATAAAGATCCCATGGAGTTAACCTGACATAATGACAGAAACCAGATGATTTAATAGACTATAGTTCAATAAAGATCCCATGGAGTTAACCTGACATCATGACAGAAACCAGATGATTTAATAGACTATAGTTCAATAAAGATTCCATGGAGTTAACCTGACATCATGACAGAAACCAGATTATTTAATAGACTATAGTTCAATAAAGATCCCATGGAGTTAACCTGACATCATGACAGAAACCAGATGATTTATTAGACTATAGTTCAATAAAGATCCCATGGAGTTAACCTGACATCATGATAGAAACCAGATGATTTAACAGACTATAGTTCAATAAAGATCCCATGGAGTTAACCTGACATCATTACAGAAACCAGATGATAGACTATAGTTCAATAAAGATCCCATGGAGTTAACCTGACATCATTACAGAAACCAGATGATAGACTATAGTTCAATAAAGATTCCATGGAGTTAACCTGACATCATTACAGAAACCAGATGATAGACTATAGTTCAATAAAGATTCCATGGAATTAAACTCACATCATTACAGAAACCAGATGATAGACTATAATTCAATAAAGATTCCATGGAGTTAACCTGACATCATGACAGAAACCAGATGATTTAATAGACTATAGTTCAATAAAGATCCCATGGAGTTAACCTGACATCATGACAGAAACCAGATGATAGACTATAGTTCAATAAAGATCCCATGGAGTTAACCTGACATCATTAGAGAAACCAGATGATAGACTATAGTTCAATAAAGATCCCATGGAGTTAACCTGACATCATTACAGAAACCAGATGATAGACTATAGTTCAATAAAGATTCTATGGAGTTAACCTGACATCATTACAGAAACCAGATGATAGACTATAGTTCAATAAAGATTCCATGGAGTTAACCTGACATCATTACAGAACCCAGATTATTTAATAGACTATAGTTCAATAAAGATCCCGTGGAGTTAACCTGACATCATGACAGAAACCAGATGGTTTAATAGACTATAGTTCAATAAAGATATCATGGAGTTAACCTGACATCATTACAGAAACCAGATTATTTAATAGACTATAGTTCAATAAAGATCCCGTGGAGTTAACCTGACATCATGACAGAAACCAGTACAGAAACACACAGCTTGTTTATTACTCATGGTAGCATGTGATCATCCTGGCACAGTTATAAATGGATCTAATGATCTTGACATAACATGTTTTTATTCAAACATTAACCAGAAAAACAGAGATTCGTTCCCTCTGGAGCTGTGCTGAGGAGAGGAGAGGAGGAGAGGTGAGGGGGGCGGAGGGGAGGGGAGAGGAGAGGTGAGGAGGGGAGGTGAGGGGGGAGGGGAGAGGAGTGGCAAGGAGGGGAGGGGAGAGAAGAGGAGAGGAGAGAAGAGGAGGGGAGAGGTGAGGAGGGGAGAGGAGAGGAGGAGAGGTGATGGGGAGGAGGGGAGGGGAGGGGAGAGGAGAGGTGAGGAGGGGAGGAAGGGAGGGGAGAGGAGTGGCATGGAGGGGAGGGGAGAGGAGAGAAGAGGATGGGTGGGGAGGGGAGGGGAGAGGTGGGGAGAGGAGAGAAGAGAAGGGGAGAGGTGAGGAGGGGAGAGGAGAGGTGAGGAGAGGAGGGGTGGGGAGGGGAGGGGAGGGGAGAGGTGGGGAGAAGAGAGAAGAGAAGAGGAGAGGAGGGGAAGGGAGGGGAGGGGAGAGGAGAGTCTGTGGCCAGCCAGCCCAGAGTCTGAGCCAGCTGGGTCTGGAGATCCCTGCAGAGCAGAGAGCCATGATGCAGTAACGAGAAGAGATTCATGGCTCCTGTGAGATATACTGTTGGTCTTCTATGTTTCTAGACTCTGAAATGTTACAAACAGGTGTAGGAACTTTCAAGGAGAGAAAAGGAAGAAACAGTTTTGATTAAACTTCTCACCAGATAACAGTATTGATGTATTGGAATCTCACAGACCAATGCTCTCTTTGGGACAGTTGAATGTTGACACTAACCTTTTTTGACACAGGAACCAAAGCACTGACTGGAACCAAAATGTTTGTTCCTAACAGAGACTCAATAAAATAGACCATGTATCAGTGAAACACAGTCTCTATTGAAATAGCAGGGAAGGGGAAACATTTTGCCACCCTACAACATTTTAATAGCAGGGAAGGGAAAACATTTAGCCACCCTACAGCACTTTTAATAGCAGGGAAGGGGAAACATTTTGCCACCCTACAGCACTTTAATAGCAGGGAAGGGGAAACATTTAGCCACCCTACAACATTTTAATAGCAGGGAAGGGGAAACATTTAGCCACCCTACAACATTTTAATAGCAGGGAAGGGGAAACATTTAGCCACCCTACAACATTTTAATAGCAGGGAAGGGGAAACATTTAGCCACCCTACAACATTTTAATAGCAGGGAAGGGGAAACATTTAGCCACCCTACAACACTTTAATAGCAGGGAAGGGGAAACATTTAGCCACCCTACAACACTTTAATAGCAGGGAAGGGGAAACATTTAGCCACCCTACAACACTTTTAATAGCAGGCGGATGGGAAACATTTAACCACCCTACAACATTTTAATAGCAGGGAAGGGAAAACATTTTGCCACCCTACAACATTTTAATAGCAGGGAAGGGGAAACATTTAGCCACCCTACAACACTTTTAATAGCAGGGATGGGAAACATTTAGCCACCCTATAACATTTTAATAGCAGGGATGGGAAACATTTAGCCACCCTACAACATTTTAATAGCAGGGAAGGGGAAACATTTAGCCACCCTACAACATTTTAATAGCAGGGAAGGGGAAACATTTAGCCACCCTACAACATTTTAATAGCAGGGAAGGGGAAACATTTAGCCACCCTACAACATTTTAATAGCAGGGAAGGGGAAACATTTAGCCACCCTACAACACTTTAATAGCAGGGAAGGGGAAACATTTAGCCACCCTACAACACTTTAATAGCAGGGAAGGGGAAACATTTAGCCACCCTACAACACTTTTAATAGCAGGCGGATGGGAAACATTTAACCACCCTACAACATTTTAATAGCAGGGAAGGGAAAACATTTTGCCACCCTACAACATTTTAATAGCAGGGAAGGGGAAACATTTAGCCACCCTACAACACTTTTAATAGCAGGGATGGGAAACATTTAGCCACCCTACAACATTTTAATAGCAGGGATGGGAAACATTTAGCCACCCTACAACATTTTAATAGCAGGGAAGGGGAAACATTTAGCCACCCTACAACATTTTAATAGCAGGGAAGGGGAAACATTTAACCACCCTACAACACTTTAATAGCAGGCGGATGGGAAACATTTAGCCACCCTACAACACTTTAATAGCAGGGAAGGGGAAACATTTAGCCACCCTACAACACTTTAATAGCAGGGAAGGGGAAACATTTAACCACCCTACAGCACTTTTAATAGCAGGCGGATGGGAAACATTTAACCAGCGTCCATCACTTATTACGACCAAAGGTTTACAATCTTATGATGATTTATCACAGAAAAGTGTATTACTGTAAGGTAATGACCAGTGATTACAAGAATAAGCTTTGTTGGTAAAAGCTTTTCAGGTAATTTGCGATCAAAAATATTGCCCCTTTGACTGCATTCAGGTTATTCTACTGGCAGAATATTCCTCTACTGAGAGACCAGAGATGTAGAAACAGATAGAACCCATTCCATGCAGCCACGTGCGGTAGAAATAACCTGATCCCATTTATCACACACACACACACACACACGCACGCACGCACGCACGCACGCACGCACGCACGCACGCACGCACGCACGCACGCACGCACGCACGCACGCACGCACGCACGCACACACACACACACACACACACACACACCAGAGAAAGCTAGGTGCAGGTGAAGGCATTCTACACATCAATATAACTAGATAAGGTGTAGCTGGAGTGAGATTGAGAGGGCCTGAGACGCCCTCTGGAACGGAATTAAATGCATCATGTTTTCTCAAAATGTGAAATTCCTCCAAACATTTAAAGTCTCTTCCTATGGTCAAAATTACAAAAGTTTACATTATATAATGCACAAATATTCATCTTTACATCCACCAATCACCCCTACAGAACACCAGAGCCAATGGTGATATACTGAGAGGCTGAAGGCGTTTAAACAGGTTCAAAACAGAGAAACTACTGCTGCCATTCATCTCGTAATATCTGAATATGAAAGTGGGAATACCTGACATCCAGCCAGGAGAACTGGGAATTCACCCTGTTAGCCAGCACAGTACATAACTATGATGAGAGGAGGAGAGAGGAAGAGGGAGAGGGAGAGGGGGAAAGGGAATAGAGAGAGAGAGAAATAGAGTGAGTGAGTGAGAGAGAACGGAACTGTACTGATATGTATTGAAAATGATTCCACACGTCAGAATGTGTGGAAAACAGACTACGCTTCAAAGCTATGCTTATTTATCCACAGATACGACAAGCTAAGACGAGATAAACTAACTGTATACTTCTCCAAAACATTGGCCCTGTTGTCCACTGAGATGGTTCACCTCTAGCTCATACCACATGACGACTGGGTTCTGTCCACTGGCCCTGTGGACCACTGAGATGTACCATACACATGATGACTGGGTTCTGTCCACTGGCCCTGTGGACCACTGAGATGTACCGGACACATGATGACTGGGTTCTGTCCACTGGTCCTGTGGACCACTGAGATGTACCGGACACATGATGACTGGGTTCTGTCCACTGGCCCTGTGGACCACTGAGATGTACCGGACACATGATGACTGGGTTCTGTCCACTGGCCCTGTGGACCACTGAGATGTACCGGACACATGATGACTGGGTTCTGTCCACTGGTTCTGTGGACCACTGAGATGTACCGGACACATGATGACTGGGTTCTGTCCACTGGCCCTGTGGACCACTGAGATGTACCGGAGACATGATGACTGGGTTCTGTCCACTGGTTCTGTGGACCACTGAGATGTACCGGACACATGTTGGAGGCAGGGAGGAGGGAGGTGTGTTGTGTTCCAGTCGAGGACAGACACTGAGACATGTGTGTGAAGGAACATATCCAGACCTGCTGTGGGTGACAGACATGTATTACCTGCTGTTTCAACACTAGTGAGATTTCATGAAGACTTAATAAGGAGAGAAGGGTTATACCATCATTATAACAAAGCATTGCAGCTTATTTCAAAATCATTTACTTTTCCACTCATTTTAACAGCTAGGACAACGTGACTATAACGTATCTATGATCATACAGAAAACCTTCCTTACGCCAAGATACTTCAACTGGTAAATATCATCCCTTACCCCAGGATACTTCAACTGGTAACTATCATCCCTTACCCCAGGATACTTCAACTGGTAAATATCATCCCATACCCCAGGATACTTCAACTGGTAAATATCATCCCTTAACCCAGGATACTTCAACTGGTGACTATCATCCCTTACCCCAGGATACTTCAACTGGTAAATATCATCCCTTACCCCAGGATACTTCAACTGGTGACTATCATCCCTTATCCCAGGATTCTTCAACTGGTAAATATCATCCCTTACCCCAGGATACTTCAACTGGTAACTATCATCCCTTACCCCAGGATACTTCAACTGGTAAATATCATCCCTTACCCCAGGATACTTCAACTGGTAAATATCATTCCTTACCCCAGGATACTTCAACTGGTAAATATCATCCCTTACCCCAGGATACTTCAACTGGTGACTATCATCCCTTACCCCAGGATACTTCAACTGGTAACTATCATCCCTTACCCCAGGATACTTCAACTGGTAAATATCATCCCTTACCCCAGGATACTTCAACTGGTGACTATCATCCCTTTTCCCAGGATACTTCAACTGGTAACTATCATCCCTTACCCCAGGATACTTCAACTGGTAACTATCGTATCTTACCCCAGGATACTTCAACTGGTAACTATCATTCCTTACCCCAGGACACTTCAACTGGTAACTATCGTATCTTTCCCCAGGATACTTCAATTGGTAACTATCATTCCTTACCCCAGGACACTTCAACTGGTAAATATCATCCCTTACCCCAGGATACTTCAACTGGTGACTATCATCCCTTATCCCAGGATACTTCAACTGGTAACTATCATTCCTTACCCCAGGACACTTCAACTGGTAACTATCATTCCTTACCCCAGGACACATCAACTGGTAACTATCGTATCTTACCCCAGGATACTTCAACTGGTAACTATCATTCCTTACCCCAGGACACTTCAACTGGTAACTATCATTCCTTACCCCAGGATACTTCAACTGGTAACTATCGTATCTTTCCCCAGGATACTTCAACTGGTAACTATCATTCCTTACACCAGGATATTTCAACTGGTAACTATCATTCTTTACCCCAGGACACTTCAACTGGTAACTATCGTATCTTACCCCAGGATACTTCAACTGGTAACTATCATCCCATACCCCAGGATACTACAACTGGTAAATATCATTCTTTACCCCAGGATACTTCAATTGGTGACTATCATTCCTTACCCCAGGATATTTCAACTGGTGACTATCATTCCTTACCCCAGGATACTTCAACTGGTGACTATCATTCCTTACCCCAGGATACTTCAACTGGTAACTATCATCCCTTACCCCAGGATACTTCAACTGGTAACTATCGTATCTTACCCCAGGATACTTCCACTGGTAACTATCATTCCTTACCCCAGGATATTTCCACTGGTAACTATCATCCCTTACCCCAGGATACTTCAACTGGTAAATATCATCCCATACCCCAGGATACTACAACTGGTAAATATCATTCTTTACCCCAGGATACTTCAACTGGTGACTATCATTCCTTACCCCAGGATATTTCAACTGGTGACTATCATTCCTTACCCCAGGATACTTCCACTGGTAACTATCATTCCTTACCCCAGGATATTTCCACTGGTAACTATCATCCCTTACCCCAGGATACTTCAACTGGTAACTATCATCCCTTACCCCAGGATACTTCAACTGGTGACTATCGGGATCATAAAGAAAAAGGAGCACTCTGTTGCTGGGTAGATCTGATAGATTTATTGATGGGACAAGTAAACAATCGGCTGATGTTACAGCATGAATCACCTTCATTAGAGCCTATCTATGATCATCAATATGAATGAGGTGTGAGGCACAGGGAGTCCAGCCCTGGTTCTTCCAACCCTGGCCTGAGCTGGTGGTTCTTCCAACCCTGGCCTGCTTGATCCTGAGCAGTAAAACTATAATCCCTTCCAGAGCCCTGGGTGCAGGGCCAGCTCCAGCAGCTTCATCAAGTACCTCCCTACAGCCCAATCCAACACAGCACAGCCCTGAATGGGGAAAGAATGACAGCACAGGACCAAGGTGCCAAGGAGAAGGGGGATATCACACCATCTCTTTCGCTCTCATATTGTTCACTTTACCTTCTCTCCATCTCTCTCTGTCTCTCATCATGCTCCTGTTTGTTGCTGATGGCAAGACATCTCAGTCTAGCTGATGGATATAACAGACTTATAAAACTAGGTCTCAGTCCTGTACTGGAAAACAATATCCTCTGTGTTCTAACTCTGGGGACCCAGGCAGCCTCTGTGTTCTAACTCTGGGGCCCAGGCAGCCTCTGTGTTCTAACTCTGGGGGCCCAGGCAGCCTCTGTGTTCTAACTCTGGGGCCCAGGCAGCCTCTGTGTTCTAACTCTGGGGGCCCAGGCAGCCTCTGTTTTCTAACTCTGGGGGCCCAGGCAGCATCTGTGTTCTAACTCTGGGGACCCAGGCAGCATCTGTGCTCTAACTCTGGGGGCCCAGGCAGCCTCTATGTTCTAAATCTGGGGACCCAGGAAGCCTCTGTGTTCTAACTCTGGGACCCAAGCAACCTCTGTGTTCTAACTCTGGTGGCTAAGAAAGCCTCTGTGCTCTCACTCTGGGGGCTCAGGCAGCATCTGTGCTCTAACTCTCGGGGCCCAGGTCGCCTCTGTGTTCTAACTCTGGGGGCCCAGGCAACATCTTCGCTCTCATTCTGGGGGCCCAGGCAGCACACGAGAAGACACACAGATCAGCAGAGACCCAGGCCTCTCCTCCTATTCCATATTTGACTATGTTTGACCAGGGCCCAAAGAAGGGAAATGCCAGATTGAGGCCAGATAGAAATGGACACCTGTGACATATGGTGGAGGATTTTCCATAACCCTGGACTAATCCTACACACACAGGAATACACAGTACTACACAGGAAGGGACAATACCACACAAGAAGAGACAGTACTAATCAAATCAAATCAAATTTATTTATATAGCCCTTCGTACATCAGCTGATATCTCAAAGTGCTGTACAGAAACCCAGCCTAAAACCACAAACAGCAAGCAATGCAGGTGTAGAAGCACGGTGGCTAGGAAAAGCTCCCTAGAAAGGCCAAAACCTAGGAAGAAACCTAGAGAGGAACCAGGCTATGAGGGGTGGCCAGTCCTCTTCTGGCTGTGCCGGGTGGATTTTATAACAGAACATGGCCAAGATGTTCAAATGTTCATAAATGACCAGCATGGTCAAATAATAATAATCACAGTAGTTGTTGAGGGTGTAGCAAGTCAGTCCCTCAGGAGTAAATGTCAGTTGGCTTTTCATAGCCAATCATTAAGAGTATCTCTACCGCTCCTGCTGTCTCTGGAGAGTTGAAAACAGCAGGTCTGGGACAGATAGCACGTCCGGTGGACAGGTCAGGGTTCCATAGCCGCAGGCAGAACAGTTGAAACTGGAACAGCAGCAAGGCCAGGTGGACTGGGGACAGAAAGGAGTCATCATGCCAGGTAGTCCTGACGCATGGTCCTAGGGCTCGGGTCCTCCGAGAGAGAGAAAGAAAGAGAGAAGGAGAGAATTAGAGAGAGGATACTTAAATTCACACAGGAATTCACACTTAAATACTACACAGGAAGAGACAGGTCTACACAGGAAGAGACGGTAATACACAGGAAGAGACAGTACTACACAGGAAGAAACATTAATACACAGGAAGAGACAGTACTACACAGGAAGACACATTAATACACAGGAAGAGACAGGTCTACACAGGAAGAGACGGTAATACACAGGAAGAGACAGTACTACACAGGAAGAGACGGTAATACACAGGAAGAGACAGTACTACACAGGAAGAGATAGTACTACACAGGAAGAGACAAAGGAGCTGATCATAGACAACAGGAAAAGGCGGGCCGAACAGGCCCCCATTAACATCGACGGGGCTGTAGTGGAGCGGGTCGAGAGTTTCAAGTTCCTTGATGTCCACATCACCAATGAACTATCATGGACCAAACACACCAAGACAGTTGTGAAGAGTGCATGACAAAACATTTTCCCCCTCAGGAGACTGAAAAGATTTGGCATGGGTCCCCAGATCCTCAAAAAGTTCTATAGCTGCACCATCGAGAGCATCCTGACCGTTTGCATCACCGCCTGGTATGGCAACTGCTCGGCATCTGACCATAAGGCATGACAGAGGGTAGTGCGTACGGCCCAGTATATCACTAGGGCCAAGCTTCCTGCCATCCTGGACCTATATTATAGACAGTGTCAGAGGAAAGCCCATAAAATTGTCATAGACTCCAGTCACCCAAGTCATAGACTGTTTTCTCTGCTACCGCACAGTAAGCGGTACCGGAGCGCCAAGTCTAGGACCAAAAGGCTCCTTAACAGCTTCTAAGACTGCTGAACAATTAATCAAATGTTCACCGGACTATTTCCATTGAAATTAGTTTTGTACACTGCTACTAGTGTTTATTATCTATGCATAGTCACTTCACCCCTACCTACATGTACAAATGACCTCAACTAACCTGTACCCCTGCACAATGACTCGGTACCGGTACCCCCTGTATATAACCTTGTTATTGTGTAACTTTCATTGTGTAACTTTTTATAATTGCATTTTTCTAAATTTTTGTATTTAAAAAAAAAAATATCGCAATCTTTATATATATATATATATTTCAATATTTTATTTTTTTACTTTAGTTTATTTCGTAAATATTTTCTTAACTCTTCTTAAACTCCACTGTTGGGCTTGTAAGTAGCATTTCACAGTAAGGTCTAAGCATTTCACAGTAAGGTCTACACTTGTTGTTGTTGTATTTGGCGCATGTGACAAATAAAGTTTGATTTGATTTGATTTACTACACAGGAAGAGAATTCCTCCTTTGGAGAGAGCAGGTAGGTCAGCTACTGTAATCACCAACAGATTAATTCTCCAATATGATAATGTACAGTCCTGTGTGTGTGTGTGCGTGTGTGTTGGGGAGGGAGAAGAGTCCATATAGTATAGAAATAATTTTTCCCTCGTTCCCAAAGGTCCATTATAAAGAATAGACCACTAGAATGTAGAGTGTGTAAATAATTGAACGTTTTGTTTACAGTCAAATTCTAATTTGTTCACATCGGAAGCGTCTGAAGACTAGACTGATTTCATGGTTCAGGAGTTGATGTTTTGAAATATTGCAAACCCTGTTGAAGAGTTGGACAGAGTGAGGAGACCTGTGGGAACTGCTAATAGAAATCAGTATGGAGTAATGGAGTTGTTTATGTCCTCCTCTGAAGGAGCACTGAGCTGCATAGTGCACACACACACACACACACGCGCACACACACACACACGCACGCGCACGCGCACGCGCGCACACACACACACACACACACACACACACACACACACGCACGCGCACGCGCACGCGCACGCGCGCACACACACACACACACACACACACACACACACACACACACACACACACTGCATGGGTTCTGGAGTCAGACAGGTTCCATGCTGAGAGGTGATTAGCTGTTTAACATGTTCAAATACAGTTGCTATAACAACACACACCAAAGTCAGCTGTTTACCATGTTCATATACAGTTGCTATAACAACACACACCAAAGTCAGCTGTTTACCATGTTCATATACAGTTGCTACAACAACAAACCCCAGTCAGCTCTGTAACATGTTCATAGACAGTTGCTATAACAACACACCCCAGTCAGCTATGTAACATGTTCATAGACGGTTGCCATAACAACACACACCAAAGTTTGCCGTTTCGACCGCTCTTGATAGCTGTTTGGACCCCTTCGTTCTATGGGTGGAAAAGTGTGTGACTGTGGTGGTCTCAGTGGAAACTCTCTGTCATTCACTGGCGAGTTGAGCCCGTAATTCCAGTAGAATATTTGTCTTATTAGAGCAGAATGAATCTGGTCACTGTAACTCACGTTCACCTCAAATCATTTATGGTCAATTGGAGGGACAATCTGTTACAGAAAGAGTATAATCTACGAATTTCATGACTCTAGGTGACTGGCCATGAGGAGGAAGGTGTTGAGTTGGCCAGCCATCCCAGAACAGCAGAAAACATTTAAAAAACTGGAAGATCTGCACATATTCCTCTCCTCAGGATATCTACCTCACCTGCACTGAGATACTCTGAACCAAAACAGGATCCACAGCAACAAGAAGATCCAAGACAAATAGAGGATGGGAGGCCTGGGAGTAAAACTACAGGAGACCTGGACCTGAGACCTACCAGCTACCTACTGGGACAAACCTGGACCTGAGACCTACCAGCTACCTACTGGGACAAACCTGGACCTGAGACCTACCAGCTACCTACTGGGACAAACCTGGACCTGAGACCTACCACCTACCTACTGGGACAAACCTGGACCTGAGACCTACCAGCTACCTACTGGGACAAACCTGGACCTGAGACCTACCAGCTACCTACTGGGACAAACCTGGACCTGAGACCTACCAGCTACCTACTGGGACAAACCTGGACCTGAGACCTACCAGCTACCTACTGGGACAAACCTGGACCTGAGACCTACCAGCTACCTACTGGGACAAACCTGGACCTGAGACCTACCACCTACCTACTGGGACAAACCTGGACCTGAGACCAACCAGCTACATACTGGGACAAACCTGGACCTGAGACCTACCAGCTACCTACTGGGACAAACCTGGACCTGAGACCTACCAGCTACCCACTGGAACAAACCTGGACCTGAGACCTACTGGGACAAACCTGGACCTGAGACCTACCAGCTACCTACTGGGACAAACCTGGGCCTGAGACCTATCAGCTACCTACTGGGACAAACCTGGACCTGAGACCTACCAGCTACCTACTGGGACAAACCTGGACCTGAGACCTACCAGCTACCTACTGGGACAAACCTGGACCTGAGACCTACCAGCTACCTAATGGGACAAACCTGGACCTGAGACCTATCAGCTACCTACTGGGACAAACCTGGACCTGAGACAAACCAGCTACCTACTGGAACAAACCTGGCCTTGGACCCTGGAGGTGTCAACTCTGAGGTGATGGATGACTGGATCTCAGAGGTGGACTGCAGCACTTCAAATACAATGCTACACCTGATTCCGATATAAACATGCTTCTGAATACATTAAATACATGAATCCATTGCAGCCCTAGATTGGTGTTGTGGGATTGACAGTGTTAAAAATGTGTAACCACTGATTGACATTGTTAACCATGTGTAACCACTGATTGACTGTGTTAAAAATGTGTAATCTCTGATTGACAGTGTTAACAATGTGTAATCTCTGATTGACAGTGTTAACAATGTGTAATCACTGATTGACAGTGTTAACAATGTGTAACCACTGATTGACAGTGTTAACAATGTGTAATCTCTGATTGACAGTGTTAACAATGTGTAATCACTGATTGACAGTGTTCACAATGTGTAATCACTGATTGACAGTGTAAACAATGTGTAATCACTGATTGACAGTGTTAACAATGTGTAATCACTGATTGACAGTGTTAACAATGTGTAATCTCTGATTGACAGTGTTAACAATGTGTAATCTCTGATTGACAGTGTTAACAATGTGTAATCTCTGATTGACAGTGTTAACAATGTGTAATCTCTGATTGACAGTGTTAACAATGTGTAATCACTGATTGACAGTGTTCACAATGTGTAACCACTGATTGACAGTGTTCACAATGTGTAACCACTGATTGACAGTGTTCACAACAGAGATAAAGTAGATATGTAAATACTGTGTTGTTGACTGACTGATTATTGAAGCAGAACAACAGAATACCTCTGAGCAGCTCCTGTGGAGGCCATCTACAGTCACTACAAGCTGTTAGGTTAGCACTGCTTCCCCCTGCAGGTGATTTGAAGGAAGTGTTACTTCAATTGTACTACTGAAACTGATCACTATCAGTCCTCCAACAGGCCAGGTAGAAGTTCATAGACTTCACATACAGCATCATAATAATTACTTTCATACACTCTTATACTCCCTAGATCTCTATTATTCAGATGAACTATCTGTTGGGACTGAGTCCAATCTGACAGCCTCTGATAGTTTCATGATTTTGGGGTGGCAGGTAGCCTAGCGTTTAGAGCCAGTAACCAAAACGTTGCTGGATCGAATCCCCGAGCTGACAGGGTAAAAATCTGTCTTTTGCCCCTGAACAAGGCAGTTAACCCACTGATATAATTTCTAGAGGATACTTTTTATTATGGGCTGGCATATCTAACCAGGCCCAGAGCTTCATAAATGGCACAACACCCACGCACACACACACACACACACCGGTTTAAGATTGTGACATTATATAGTTTATACATTTTATAAGAGATTCACATTTTCTGCCAAAGTATATTTTAAAAGAGACAAGGTATTAGAGGTATTTTACTGCATAAAGAGGGAAATAGACCACATCCCTGACCATACTGTTATAAAATTAAACCTTTCCTCCTCCTTACCCTACAGATCCTTAACGAGCTGGAATTGATTTTTGTTGTGTCCAGGGGTGGAATTCAAAAAGTTATTCTGGAAACTCAGCACTGTAAAATAAATAACCAAGGGAATTCAACTAAAAAAATATACTAAAAATAATATTTTGTGTCTAAATGTGGCTTTAGGATATTGGTTTCCATGCTTTCTCTCCATTTCCACCCCTGGTTGTGTCTATATGTGGCTTTGGGATATTGGTTTCCATGCTTTCCCTCCATTTCCACCCCTGGTTGTGTCTAAATGTGTCTTTAGGATATTGGTTTCCATGCATTCCCTCCATTTCCACCCCTGGTTGTGTCTAAATGTGGCTTTGGGATATTGGTTTCCATGCGTTCCCTCCATTTCCACCCCTGGTTGTGTCTAAATGTGTCTTTAGGATATTGGTTTCCATGCTTTCCCTCCATTTCCACCCCTGGTTGTGTCTAAATGTGGCTTTGGGATATTGATTTCCATGCTTTCCCTCCATTTCCACCCCTGGCTGTGTCTATATGTGGCTTTGGGATATTGGTTTCCATGCTTTCCCTCCATTTCCACCCCTGGTTGTGTCTATATGTGGCTTTGGGATATTGGTTTCCATGCTTTCCCTCCATTCCCACCCCTGGTTGTGTCTATATGTGGCTTTAGGATATTGGTTTCCATGCTTTCCCTCCATTTCCACCCCTGGTTGTGTATAAATGTGGCTTTGGGATATTGGTTTCCATGCTTTCCCTCCATTTCCACCCCTGGTTGTGTGTAAATGTGGCTTTGGGATATTGGTTTCCATGCTTTCCCTCCATTTCCACCCCTGGTTGTGTCTATATGTGGCTTTGGGATATTGGTTTCCATGCTTTCCCTCCATTTCCACCCCTGGTTGTGTCTATATGTGTCTTTAGGATATTGGTTTCCATGCTTTCCCTCCATTTCCACCCCTGGTTGTGTCTATATGTGGCTTTGGGATATTGGTTTCCATGCTTTCCCTCCATTTCCACCCCTGGTTGTGTCTAAATGTGGCTTTAGGATATTGGTTTCCATGCATTCCCTCCATTTCCACCCCTGGTTGTGTCTAAATGTGGCTTTGGGATATTGGTTTCCATGCGTTCCCTCCATTTCCACCCCTGGTTGTGTCTAAATGTGTCTTTAGGATATTGGTTTCCATGCTTTCCCTCCATTTCCACCCCTGGTTGTGTCTAAATGTGGCTTTGGGATATTGATTTCCATGCTTTCCCTCCATTTCCACCCCTGGTTGTGTCTATATGTGGCTTTGGGATATTGGTTTCCATGCTTTCCCTCCATTTCCACCCCTGGTTGTGTCTATATGTGGCTTTGGGATATTGGTTTCCATGCTTTCCCTCCATTCCCACCCCTGGTTGTGTCTATATGTGGCTTTAGGATATTGGTTTCCATGCTTTCCCTCCATTTCCACCCCTGGTTGTGTATAAATGTGGCTTTGGGATATTGGTTTCCATGCTTTCCCTCCATTTCCACCCCTGGTTGTGTGTAAATGTGGCTTTGGGATATTGGTTTCCATGCTTTCCCTCCATTTCCACCCCTGGTTGTGTCTATATGTGGCTTTGGGATATTGGTTTCCATGCGTTCCCTCCATTTCCACCCCTGGTTGTGTCTATATGTGGCTTTAGGATATTGGTTTCCATGCGTTCCCTCCATTTCCACCCCTGGTTGTGTCTAAATGTGGCTTTGGGATATTGATTTCCATGGTTTCCCTCCATTTCCACCCCTGGTTGTGTCTAAATGTGGCTTTGGGATATTGGTTTCCATGGTTTCCCTCCATTTCCACCCCTGGTTGTGTCTAAATGTGGCTTTGGGATATTGGTTTCCATGGTTTCCCTCCATTTCCACCCCTGGTTGTGTCTAAATGTGGCTTTGGGATATTGGTTTCCATGGTTTCCCTCCATTTCCACCCCTGGTTGTGTCTAAATGTGGCTTTGGGATATTGGTTTCCATGCTTTCCCTCCATTTCCACCCCTGGTTGTGTCTAAATGTGGCTTTGGGATATTGGTTTCCATGGTTTCCCTCCATTTCCACCCCTGGTTGTGTCTAAAGTTTGCTGTTGTTTTCACTTCATTCTTTTTGAAGTAATTATATCTACCATAGAGACACTCATTGGCTAAAACACACAACATGCTCACAACATTCTCACAATTCTGTATTATGATGTCATTCCACAGCCTCATCACATGGCTGTTGTGGATCAAAGTGGGGTCTGTTCCCTGAGCATCTCTTCTTCCTGTAACACTCGGGTGAAGTTGGCCTGAGTAGACGCTGATCTTGGGTCAGTTTGGCCTTTTCCCCACTAATGGTTAAGCTTAGGATTGGGGAGGGTAGGCTGATCTTAGATCTGTACCTAAGGGAAACTTCACCCTGTAGTGTAACAGTCATTGAGGCGTGATCTGATTACTTCTTAATCGCCTGCACTGTGACTCTCACATGATGCTGCTAGAATCCCTGGGAGCCATGGGCTATATTCATTAGGAACCAAACAAAAGCAACGGTCCAAAACAGGGAGTGTTCTACATGAATTTGACCAATAAGAAACTCTCGTTCCGTTACAAGTTATTTTGCTACAGTGTAGATGAATGAATACACTCTTCTGTCTGCTGGAGCCCTGAGCTAACTACCCACCCACCACACCACACTGCATAGAGCTGTACTGACCTGGCTTCCACCACCTCAACTCTCTCCCTTACCCCTCAGACAGTCTCCTCTCCTCTCCTTTTCTCTCCTCTAGTCTCGTAAACTGACCGGAAGACGGGGAGAACTGCCTCTCACACACTGATTAGCTGAGGACAAGGGGAGAATCGTCCATCACACATTGATTCGTTGAGAGGACAGTGGAAGAATAGTTTCTGAGAGGACAGGAGAAGAATATCTTCTGAGAGGACAAGGGAAGAATAGTTTCTGAGAGGACAGGAGAAGAATATCTTCTGAGAGGACAAGGGAAGAATAGTTTCTGAGAGGACAGGAGAAGAATATCTTCTGAGAGGACAGGAGAATAATATCTTCTGAGAGGACAAGGGAAGAATATCTTCTGAGAGGACAGAGGGAAGAATAGTTTCTGAGAGGACAGGAGAATAATATCTTCTGAGAGGACAAGGGAAGAATATCTTCTGAGAGGACAGGAGAATAATATCTTCTGAGAGGACAGGAGAATAATATTTTCTGAGAGGACAGAGGGAGAACTGTTTCCTGGCAGCTAGGAAGATGAGGAGGTTACAGTCCATGAGATGGTTTTGTTTTCCCTGGTTGAGGAGAGAGACCTCACAGACTGAGACCAGCCCACTCATACCAAAGGTAGAGTAACTGTATGTCCGTCTGACAACCTGTATACTGTTAGTTATGTACTCACTGTACATCATATTGAATAGAGTTTACAGTCCCTTCAATGTTGCAAGCATAGAAAAATAAATGAATAAAAGGACTTGCAACCTTTAACCCTGTCAATTTGACTGGTAAAGTCATGCGTAAACTTCAATTATGCCATTCTTGACTTGAATGAGGAGACCCGTTCTATAGATTCTAATTCTATGGTTGCAAGTAGGCTAAACCTAAAGACAATGACCACTACAGACTGAACTTGATGAGTTGTTTTTGTCTCAGTGAAATCTCATTGTTTATAGTCTGTCCTGTTTCCTCTTTGAAGACAGACACAGATAGAGAGTTGTCAGGAGTCCTTCAGGGGACTGATGAGAGCAGCACAGAAGAACAGGCTCCAGAACCAGGACCGAATGATGGACCAGGGAACAAGGGTAGAACCAGGGAGGTAAAACACAAAGCCCGTAGCAGGCCCTTCTCCCTGAGAGACTGCCTTCTCAAGTACCTCCTGTTCTTCAGCAACCTCCTCTTCACGGTGCTAGGCCTGGTGGTCCTGGCCCTGGGACTGTGGGGCCTCATCAACAAGGAATCCTTCGCTCAGGAGAAAATAGGACAGATCAGCACCGACCCCATGCTGGTGTTTGTGATGCTGGGCTTGGTGCTGTCTACCCTCTGCCTGTCAGGCTGTGTGGGGGCTCTGAGAGAGAACTGCTGCCTGCTCCAGGTCTTCTCAGCCACCGTGCTGGTCCTGGTAGCAGCCCAGGTCCTAGTGGCCATCGTGGCATACAGCCTGCAGGGACAGATAGAGGGATACCTGAGGTCAGGTATGCTGGCTGCCATGGTGCGTTACCAGGATGACCTGGACCTGAGGTTCATCACAGATGAGATCCAGATAGGACTGCAGTGCTGCGGGGCCGACAACTACAGAGACTGGGAGGTCAACATGTGAGTGAGATGTGACTGACCAGACCATTGACATGATGACTTGTGATGACATGGTCCATTGACTGACACACAGCCTTGTGAACTGATGTCTGTCAACGGGGGTTGTTACTATCATTTTGATAGTTTTATTAGTTATGAGCAGGTCTCTCTTGTAAAATAGAGTTCATCTCAGAGAATAACATGTATGAACAAAGATAAAATAAAATGTATAAAATATAAATCTGTCAAAGATGATATGTTACATAACTAGGGTTATTGCTTTTATGTCACATAACATTATCCACGCAGACAATTGAATTGGTTACTGTCCTTGCTTCTCCCCTCCCATGTCCTCCTCCTCCCAGGTACTATAACTGCTCTGCCCCGGGGGTGCTGTCCTGTGGGGTCCCTGCTACCTGCTGTGTGGACCCCCTGGAGAACGGCACCGTGTGGAACTCCCAGTGTGGAGTAGGATCCCAGCAGCTGGATGAGTTCTCTGCTCAGAGCGTCATCTTCCTGGGGGGCTGTCTGGGGGGCATGTCCCGCTGGATAGAACAGCACACAGGCCTGATAGGAGCCGTGGGTATCGTCCTACTGGGGGTTCAGATCATCACTCTGTTCATCACCACACGACTGATGGATAAAATCCAGTGCAGTAAAGCTACAAGTTAATAAGACCTAGTGGAGTAAAGCTACAAGATAACATCTGGTGGAGTAAAGCTACAAGATAATAACATCTAGTGGAGTAAAGCTACAAGATAATAACATCTAGTGGAGTAAAGCTACAAGATAACATCTGGTGGAGTAAAGCTACAAGATAATAACATCTAGTGGAGTAAAGCTACAAGATAATAACATCTAGTGGAGTATAGCTACAAGATAACATATAGTGGAGTAAAGCTACAAGATAATAACATCTAGGGGAGTAAAGCTACAAGATAACATCTAGTGGAGTAAAGCTACAAGATAATAACATATAGTGGAGTAAAGCTACAAGATAATAACATATAGTGGAGTAAAGCTACAAGATAACATATAGTAGAGTAAAGCTACAAGATAATAACATCTAGTTGAGTAAAGCTACACGATAACATATAGCGGAGTAAAGCTACAAGATAACAACATCTAGTGGACTAAAGCTACAAGATAACATATAGTGGAGTAAAGCTACAAGATAACATCTAGTGGAGTAAAGCTACAAGATAACATATAGTTGAGTAAAGCTACAAGATAATAACATCTAGTGGACTAAAGCTACAAGATAACATATAGTGGAGTAAAGCTACAAGATAACATATAGTGGAGTAAAGCTACAAGATAATAACATCTAGTTGAGTAAAGCTACACGATAACATATAGCGGAGTAAAGCTACAAGATAACATCTAGTAGAGTAAAGCTACAAGATAACATCTAGTAGAGTAAAGCTACAAGATAACATCTAGTGGAGTAAAGCTACAAGATAATAACATCTAGTGGAGTAAAGTTACAAGATAACATATAGTGGAGTAAAGCTACAAGATAACATCTAGTGGAGTAAAGCTACAAGATAATAATATCTAGTTGAGTAAAGCTACAAGATAATAACATCTAGTGGACTAAAGCTACAAGATAACATCTAGTAGAGTAAAGCTACAAGATAACATCTAGTAGAGTAAAGCTACAAGATAACATCTAGTGGAGTAAAGCTACAAGATAATAACATCTAGTGGAGTAAAGCTACAAGATAACATCTAGTGGAGTAAAGCTACAAGATAAGAACATCTAGTGGAGTAAAGCTACAAGATAAGAACATCTACTGGAGTAAAGTTACAAGATAACATATAGTGGAGTAAAGCTACAAGATAATAACATATAGTGGAGTAAAGCTACAAGATAATAACATCTAGGGGAGTAAAGCTACAAGATAATAACATATAGGGGAGTAAAGCTACAAGATAACATCTAGTGGAGTAAAGCTACAAGTTAATAACATATAGTGGAGTAAAGCTACAAGATAATAACATCTAGTGGAGTAAAGCTACATGATAACATCTAGTGGAGTAAAGCTACAAGATAACATCTAGTGGAGTAAAGCTACAAGATAACATATAGTGGAGTAAAGCTACAAGATAACATATAGTGGAGTAAAGCTACAAGATAATAACATCTAGTTGAGTAAAGCTACACGATAACATATAGCGGAGTAAAGCTACAAGATAACAACATCTAGTGGACTAAAGCTACAAGATAACATATAGTGGAGTAAAGCTACAAGATAACATCTAGTGGAGTAAAGCTACAAGATAACATATAGTTGAGTAAAGCTACAAGATAATAACATCTAGTGGACTAAAGCTACAAGATAACATATAGTGGAGTAAAGCTACAAGATAACATATAGTGGAGTAAAGCTACAAGATAATAACATCTAGTTGAGTAAAGCTACACGATAACATATAGCGGAGTAAAGCTACAAGATAACATCTAGTAGAGTAAAGCTACAAGATAACATCTAGTGGAGTAAAGCTACAAGATAATAACATCTAGTGGAGTAAAGTTACAAGTTAATAACATATAGTGGAGTAAAGCTACAAGATAACATCTAGTGGAGTAAAGCTACAAGATAATAACATCTAGTGGAGTAAAGTTACAAGATAACATATAGTAGAGTAAAGCTACAAGATAACATCTAGTAGAGTAAAGCTACAAGATAACATCTAGTGGAGTAAAGCTACAAGATAATAACATCTAGTGGAGTAAAGCTACAAGATAACATCTAGTGGAGTAAAGCTACAAGATAACATATAGTGGAGTAAAGCTACAAGATAACATCTAGTGGAGTAATGCTACAAGATAACATCTAGTGGAGTAAAGCTACAAGATAATAACATATAGTGGAGTAAAGCTACAAGATAATAACATCTAGTGGAGTAAAGCTACAAGATAACATCTAGTGGAGTAAAGTTACAAGATAACATCTAGTGGAGTAAAGCTACAAGATAACATGTAGTGGAGTAAAGCTACAAGATAACATGTAGTGGAGTAAAGCTACAAGATAACATGTAGTGGAGTAAAGCTACAAGATAACATATAGTGGAGTAAAGCTACAAGATAATAACATATAGTGGAGTAAAGTTACAAGATAATAACATCTAGTGGAGTAAAGCTACAAGATAACATCTAGTGGAGTAAAGCTACAAGATAACATATAGTGGAGTAAAGCTACAAGATAATAACATATAGTGGAGTAAAGCTACAAGATAATAACATATAGTGGAGTAAAGCTACAAGATAACATCTAGTGGAGTAAAGCTACAAGATAATAACATCTAGTGGAGTAAAGCTACAAGATAATAACATCTAGGGGAGTAAAGCTACAAGATAACATCTAGTGGAGTAAAGCTACAAGATAACATCTAGTGGAGTAAAGCTACAAGATAATAACATATAGTGGAGTAAAGCTACAAGATAACATATAGTGGAGTAAAGCTACAAGATAATAACATCTAGGGGAGTAAAGCTACAAGATAATAACATATAGGGGAGTAAAGCTACAAGATAACATCTAGTGGAGTAAAGCTACAAGTTAATAACATATAGTGGAGTAAAGCTACAAGATAATAACATCTAGTGGAGTAAAGCTACATGATAACATCTAGTGGAGTAAAGCTACAAGATAACATCTAGTGGAGTAAAGCTACAAGATAACATATAGTGGAGTAAAGCTACACGATAACATATAGCGGAGTAAAGCTACAAGATAACAACATCTAGTGGACTAAAGCTACAAGATAACATATAGTGGAGTAAAGCTACAAGATAACATCTAGTGGAGTAAAGCTACAAGATAACATATAGTTGAGTAAAGCTACAAGATAATAACATCTAGTGGACTAAAGCTACAAGATAACATATAGTGGAGTAAAGCTACAAGATAACATATAGTGGAGTAAAGCTACAAGATAATAACATCTAGTTGAGTAAAGCTACACGATAACATATAGCGGAGTAAAGCTACAAGATAACATCTAGTAGAGTAAAGCTACAAGATAACATCTAGTGGAGTAAAGCTACAAGATAATAACATCTAGTGGAGTAAAGTTACAAGTTAATAACATATAGTGGAGTAAAGCTGCAAGATAACATCTAGTGGAGTAAAGCTACAAGATAATAATATCTAGTTGAGTAAAGCTACAAGATAATAACATCTAGTGGACTAAAGCTACAAGATAACATCTAGTAGAGTAAAGCTACAAGATAACATCTAGTAGAGTAAAGCTACAAGATAACATCTAGTGGAGTAAAGCTACAAGATAATAACATCTAGTGGAGTAAAGCTACAAGATAACATCTAGTGGAGTAAAGCTACAAGATAAGAACATCTAGTGGAGTAAAGCTACAAGATAAGAACATCTACTGGAGTAAAGTTACAAGATAACATATAGTGGAGTAAAGCTACAAGATAATAACATATAGTGGAGTAAAGCTACAAGATAATAACATCTAGGGGAGTAAAGCTACAAGATAATAACATATAGGGGAGTAAAGCTACAAGATAACATCTAGTGGAGTAAAGCTACAAGTTAATAACATATAGTGGAGTAAAGCTACAAGATAATAACATCTAGTGGAGTAAAGCTACATGATAACATCTAGTGGAGTAAAGCTACAAGATAACATCTAGTGGAGTAAAGCTACAAGATAACATATAGTGGAGTAAAGCTACAAGATAACATCTAGTGGAGTAAAGCTACAAGATAACATCTAGTGGAGTAATGCTACAAGATAACATCTAGTGGAGTAAAGCTACAAGATAATAACATATAGTGGAGTAAAGCTACAAGATAATAACATCTAGTGGAGTAAAGCTACAAGATAACATCTAGTGGAGTAAAGTTACAAGATAACATCTAGTGGAGTAAAGCTACAAGATAACATGTAGTGGAGTAAAGCTACAAGATAACATGTAGTGGAGTAAAGCTACAAGATAACATGTAGTGGAGTAAAGCTACAAGATAACATATAGTGGAGTAAAGCTACAAGATAATAACATATAGTGGAGTAAAGTTACAAGATAATAACATCTAGTGGAGTAAAGCTACAAGATAACATCTAGTGGAGTAAAGCTACAAGATAACATATAGTGGAGTAAAGCTACAAGATAATAACATATAGTGGAGTAAAGCTACAAGATAATAACATATAGTGGAGTAAAGCTACAAGATAACATCTAGTGGAGTAAAGCTACAAGATAATAACATCTAGTGGAGTAAAGCTACAAGATAATAACATCTAGGGGAGTAAAGCTACAAGATAACATCTAGTGGAGTAAAGCTACAAGATAACATCTAGTGGAGTAAAGCTACAAGATAATAACATATAGTGGAGTAAAGCTACAAGATAACATATAGTGGAGTAAAGCTACAAGATAACATATAGTAGAGTAAAGCTACAAGATAATAACATCTAGTTGAGTAAAGCTACAAGATAATAACATCTAGTGGACTAAAGCTACAAGATAACATATAGTGGAGTAAAGCTACAAGATAATAACATCTAGTTGAGTAAAGCTACACGATAACATATAGCGGAGTAAAGCTACAAGATAACATCTAGTAGAGTAAAGCTACAAGATAACATCTAGTAGAGTAAAGCTACAAGATAACATCTAGTGGAGTAAAGCTACAAGATAATAACATCTAGTGGAGTAAAGTTACAAGATAACATATAGTGGAGTAAAGCTACAAGATAACATCTAGTGGAGTAAAGCTACAAGATAATCATATCTAGTTGAGTAAAGCTACAAGATAATAACATCTAGTGGACTAAAGCTACAAGATAACATCTAGTAGAGTAAAGCTACAAGATAACATCTAGTAGAGTAAAGCTACAAGATAACATCTAGTGGAGTAAAGCTACAAGATAATAACATCTAGTGGAGTAAAGCAACAAGATAACATCTAGTGGAGTAAAGCTACAAGATAAGAACATCTAGTGGAGTAAAGCTACAAGATAAGAACATCTACTGGAGTAAAGTTACAAGATAACATATAGTGGAGTAAAGCTACAAGATAATAACATATAGTGGAGTAAAGCTACAAGATAATAACATCTAGGGGAGTAAAGCTACAAGATAATAACATATAGGGGAGTAAAGCTACAAGATAACATCTAGTGGAGTAAAGCTACAAGTTAATAACATATAGTGGAGTAAAGCTACAAGATAATAACATCTAGTGGAGTAAAGCTACATGATAACATCTAGTGGAGTAAAGCTACAAGATAACATCTAGTGGAGTAAAGCTACAAGATAACATGTAGTGGAGTAAAGCTACAAGATAACATGTAGTGGAGTAAAGCTACAAGATAACATGTAGTGGAGTAAAGCTACAAGATAACATATAGTGGAGTAAAGCTACAAGATAATAACATATAGTGGAGTAAAGTTACAAGATAATAACATCTAGTGGAGTAAAGCTACAAGATAACATCTAGTGGAGTAAAGCTACAAGATAACATATAGTGGAGTAAAGCTACAAGATAATAACATATAGTGGAGTAAAGCTACAAGATAATAACATATAGTGGAGTAAAGCTACAAAATAACATCTAGTGGAGTAAAGCTACAAGATAATAACATCTAGTGGAGTAAAGCTACAAGATAATAACATCTAGGGGAGTAAAGCTACAAGATAACATCTAGTGGAGTAAAGCTACAAGATAACATCTAGTGGAGTAAAGCTACAAGATAATAACATATAGTGGAGTAAAGCTACAAGATAACATATAGTGGAGTAAAGCTACAAGATAACATATAGTAGAGTAAAGCTACAAGATAATAACATCTAGTTGAGTAAAGCTACATGATAACATATAGCGGAGTAAAGCTACAAGATAACAACATCTAGTGGACTAAAGCTACAAGATAACATATAGTGGAGTAAAGCTACAAGATAATAACATCTAGTGGAGTAAAGCTACAAGATAACATATAGTTGAGTAAAGCTACAAGATAATAACATCTAGTGGACTAAAGCTACAAGATAACATATAGTGGAGTAAAGCTACAAGATAACATATAGTGGAGTAAAGCTACAAGATAATAACATCTAGTTGAGTAAAGCTACACGATAACATATAGCGGAGTAAAGCTACAAGATAACATCTAGTAGAGTAAAGCTACAAGATAACATCTAGTAGAGTAAAGCTACAAGATAACATCTAGTGGAGTAAAGCTACAAGATAATAACATCTAGTGGAGTAAAGCTACATGATAACATCTAGTGGAGTAAAGCTACAAGATAACATCTAGTGGAGTAAAGCTACAAGATAACATATAGTGGAGTAAAGCTACAAGATAACATCTAGTGGAGTAAAGCTACAAGATAACATCTAGTGGAGTAATGCTACAAGATAACATCTAGTGGAGTAAAGCTACAAGATAATAACATATAGTGGAGTAAAGCTACAAGATAATAACATCTAGTGGAGTAAAGCTACAAGATAACATCTAGTGGAGTAAAGTTACAAGATAACATCTAGTGGAGTAAAGCTACAAGATAACATGTAGTGGAGTAAAGCTACAAGATAACATGTAGTGGAGTAAAGCTACAAGATAACATGTAGTGGAGTAAAGCTACAAGATAACATATAGTGGAGTAAAGCTACAAGATAATAACATATAGTGGAGTAAAGTTACAAGATAATAACATCTAGTGGAGTAAAGCTACAAAATAACATCTAGTGGAGTAAAGCTACAAGATAACATATAGTGGAGTAAAGCTACAAGATAATAACATATAGTGGAGTAAAGCTACAAGATAATAACATATAGTGGAGTAAAGCTACAAGATAACATCTAGTGGAGTAAAGCTACAAGATAATAACATCTAGTGGAGTAAAGCTACAAGATAATAACATCTAGGGGAGTAAAGCTACAAGATAACATCTAGTGGAGTAAAGCTACAAGATAACATCTAGTGGAGTAAAGCTACAAGATAATAACATATAGTGGAGTAAAGCTACAAGATAACATATAGTGGAGTAAAGCTACAAGATAACATATAGTAGAGTAAAGCTACAAGATAATAACATCTAGTTGAGTAAAGCTACAAGATAATAACATCTAGTGGACTAAAGCTACAAGATAACATATAGTGGAGTAAAGCTACAAGATAATAACATCTAGTTGAGTAAAGCTACACGATAACATATAGCGGAGTAAAGCTACAAGATAACATCTAGTAGAGTAAAGCTACAAGATAACATCTAGTAGAGTAAAGCTACAAGATAACATCTAGTGGAGTAAAGCTACAAGATAATAACATCTAGTGGAGTAAAGTTACAAGATAACATATAGTGGAGTAAAGCTACAAGATAACATCTAGTGGAGTAAAGCTACAAGATAATCATATCTAGTTGAGTAAAGCTACAAGATAATAACATCTAGTGGACTAAAGCTACAAGATAACATCTAGTAGAGTAAAGCTACAAGATAACATCTAGTAGAGTAAAGCTACAAGATAACATCTAGTGGAGTAAAGCTACAAGATAATAACATCTAGTGGAGTAAAGCAACAAGATAACATCTAGTGGAGTAAAGCTACAAGATAAGAACATCTAGTGGAGTAAAGCTACAAGATAAGAACATCTACTGGAGTAAAGTTACAAGATAACATATAGTGGAGTAAAGCTACAAGATAATAACATATAGTGGAGTAAAGCTACAAGATAATAACATCTAGGGGAGTAAAGCTACAAGATAATAACATATAGGGGAGTAAAGCTACAAGATAACATCTAGTGGAGTAAAGCTACAAGTTAATAACATATAGTGGAGTAAAGCTACAAGATAATAACATCTAGTGGAGTAAAGCTACATGATAACATCTAGTGGAGTAAAGCTACAAGATAACATCTAGTGGAGTAAAGCTACAAGATAACATGTAGTGGAGTAAAGCTACAAGATAACATGTAGTGGAGTAAAGCTACAAGATAACATTTAGTGGAGTAAAGCTACAAGATAACATATAGTGGAGTAAAGCTACAAGATAATAACATATAGTGGAGTAAAGTTACAAGATAATAACATCTAGTGGAGTAAAGCTACAAGATAACATCTAGTGGAGTAAAGCTACAAGATAACATATAGTGGAGTAAAGCTACAAGATAATAACATATAGTGGAGTAAAGCTACAAGATAATAACATATAGTGGAGTAAAGCTACAAAATAACATCTAGTGGAGTAAAGCTACAAGATAATAACATCTAGTGGAGTAAAGCTACAAGATAATAACATCTAGGGGAGTAAAGCTACAAGATAACATCTAGTGGAGTAAAGCTACAAGATAACATCTAGTGGAGTAAAGCTACAAGATAATAACATATAGTGGAGTAAAGCTACAAGATAACATATAGTGGAGTAAAGCTACAAGATAACATATAGTAGAGTAAAGCTACAAGATAATAACATCTAGTTGAGTAAAGCTACATGATAACATATAGCGGAGTAAAGCTACAAGATAACAACATCTAGTGGACTAAAGCTACAAGATAACATATAGTGGAGTAAAGCTACAAGATAATAACATCTAGTGGAGTAAAGCTACAAGATAACATATAGTTGAGTAAAGCTACAAGATAATAACATCTAGTGGACTAAAGCTACAAGATAACATATAGTGGAGTAAAGCTACAAGATAACATATAGTGGAGTAAAGCTACAAGATAATAACATCTAGTTGAGTAAAGCTACACGATAACATATAGCGGAGTAAAGCTACAAGATAACATCTAGTAGAGTAAAGCTACAAGATAACATCTAGTAGAGTAAAGCTACAAGATAACATCTAGTGGAGTAAAGCTACAAGATAATAACATCTAGTGGAGTAAAGCTACATGATAACATCTAGTGGAGTAAAGCTACAAGATAACATCTAGTGGAGTAAAGCTACAAGATAACATATAGTGGAGTAAAGCTACAAGATAACATCTAGTGGAGTAAAGCTACAAGATAACATCTAGTGGAGTAATGCTACAAGATAACATCTAGTGGAGTAAAGCTACAAGACAATAACATATAGTGGAGTAAAGCTACAAGATAATAACATCTAGTGGAGTAAAGCTACAAGATAACATCTAGTGGAGTAAAGTTACAAGATAACATCTAGTGGAGTAAAGCTACAAGATAACATGTAGTGGAGTAAAGCTACAAGATAACATGTAGTGGAGTAAAGCTACAAGATAACATGTAGTGGAGTAAAGCTACAAGATAACATATAGTGGAGTAAAGCTACAAGATAATAACATATAGTGGAGTAAAGTTACAAGATAATAACATCTAGTGGAGTAAAGCTACAAGATAACATCTAGTGGAGTAAAGCTACAAGATAACATATAGTGGAGTAAAGCTACAAGATAATAACATATAGTGGAGTAAAGCTACAAGATAATAACATATAGTGGAGTAAAGCTACAAGATAACATCTAGTGGAGTAAAGCTACAAGATAATAACATCTAGTGGAGTAAAGCTACAAGATAATAACATCTAGGGGAGTAAAGCTACAAGATAACATCTAGTGGAGTAAAGCTACAAGATAACATCTAGTGGAGTAAAGCTACAAGATAATAACATATAGTGGAGTAAAGCTACAAGATAACATATAGTGGAGTAAAGCTACAAGATAATAACATCTAGGGGAGTAAAGCTACAAGATAATAACATATAGGGGAGTAAAGCTACAAGATAACATCTAGTGGAGTAAAGCTACAAGTTAATAACATATAGTGGAGTAAAGCTACAAGATAATAACATCTAGTGGAGTAAAGCTACATGATAACATCTAGTGGAGTAAAGCTACAAGATAACATCTAGTGGAGTAAAGCTACAAGATAACATATAGTGGAGTAAAGCTACACGATAACATATAGCGGAGTAAAGCTACAAGATAACAACATCTAGTGGACTAAAGCTACAAGATAACATATAGTGGAGTAAAGCTACAAGATAACATCTAGTGGAGTAAAGCTACAAGATAACATATAGTTGAGTAAAGCTACAAGATAATAACATCTAGTGGACTAAAGCTACAAGATAACATATAGTGGAGTAAAGCTACAAGATAACATATAGTGGAGTAAAGCTACAAGATAATAACATCTAGTTGAGTAAAGCTACACGATAACATATAGCGGAGTAAAGCTACAAGATAACATCTAGTAGAGTAAAGCTACAAGATAACATCTAGTGGAGTAAAGCTACAAGATAATAACATCTAGTGGAGTAAAGTTACAAGTTAATAACATATAGTGGAGTAAAGCTGCAAGATAACATCTAGTGGAGTAAAGCTACAAGATAATAATATCTAGTTGAGTAAAGCTACAAGATAATAACATCTAGTGGACTAAAGCTACAAGATAACATCTAGTAGAGTAAAGCTACAAGATAACATCTAGTAGAGTAAAGCTACAAGATAACATCTAGTGGAGTAAAGCTACAAGATAATAACATCTAGTGGAGTAAAGCTACAAGATAACATCTAGTGGAGTAAAGCTACAAGATAAGAACATCTAGTGGAGTAAAGCTACAAGATAAGAACATCTACTGGAGTAAAGTTACAAGATAACATATAGTGGAGTAAAGCTACAAGATAATAACATATAGTGGAGTAAAGCTACAAGATAATAACATCTAGGGGAGTAAAGCTACAAGATAATAACATATAGGGGAGTAAAGCTACAAGATAACATCTAGTGGAGTAAAGCTACAAGTTAATAACATATAGTGGAGTAAAGCTACAAGATAATAACATCTAGTGGAGTAAAGCTACATGATAACATCTAGTGGAGTAAAGCTACAAGATAACATCTAGTGGAGTAAAGCTACAAGATAACATATAGTGGAGTAAAGCTACAAGATAACATCTAGTGGAGTAAAGCTACAAGATAACATCTAGTGGAGTAATGCTACAAGATAACATCTAGTGGAGTAAAGCTACAAGATAATAACATATAGTGGAGTAAAGCTACAAGATAATAACATCTAGTGGAGTAAAGCTACAAGATAACATCTAGTGGAGTAAAGTTACAAGATAACATCTAGTGGAGTAAAGCTACAAGATAACATGTAGTGGAGTAAAGCTACAAGATAACATGTAGTGGAGTAAAGCTACAAGATAACATGTAGTGGAGTAAAGCTACAAGATAACATATAGTGGAGTAAAGCTACAAGATAATAACATATAGTGGAGTAAAGTTACAAGATAATAACATCTAGTGGAGTAAAGCTACAAGATAACATCTAGTGGAGTAAAGCTACAAGATAACATATAGTGGAGTAAAGCTACAAGATAATAACATATAGTGGAGTAAAGCTACAAGATAATAACATATAGTGGAGTAAAGCTACAAGATAACATCTAGTGGAGTAAAGCTACAAGATAATAACATCTAGTGGAGTAAAGCTACAAGATAATAACATCTAGGGGAGTAAAGCTACAAGATAACATCTAGTGGAGTAAAGCTACAAGATAACATCTAGTGGAGTAAAGCTACAAGATAATAACATATAGTGGAGTAAAGCTACAAGATAACATATAGTGGAGTAAAGCTACAAGATAACATATAGTAGAGTAAAGCTACAAGATAATAACATCTAGTTGAGTAAAGCTACAAGATAATAACATCTAGTGGACTAAAGCTACAAGATAACATATAGTGGAGTAAAGCTACAAGATAATAACATCTAGTTGAGTAAAGCTACACGATAACATATAGCGGAGTAAAGCTACAAGATAACATCTAGTAGAGTAAAGCTACAAGATAACATCTAGTAGAGTAAAGCTACAAGATAACATCTAGTGGAGTAAAGCTACAAGATAATAACATCTAGTGGAGTAAAGTTACAAGATAACATATAGTGGAGTAAAGCTACAAGATAACATCTAGTGGAGTAAAGCTACAAGATAATCATATCTAGTTGAGTAAAGCTACAAGATAATAACATCTAGTGGACTAAAGCTACAAGATAACATCTAGTAGAGTAAAGCTACAAGATAACATCTAGTAGAGTAAAGCTACAAGATAACATCTAGTGGAGTAAAGCTACAAGATAATAACATCTAGTGGAGTAAAGCAACAAGATAACATCTAGTGGAGTAAAGCTACAAGATAAGAACATCTAGTGGAGTAAAGCTACAAGATAAGAACATCTACTGGAGTAAAGTTACAAGATAACATATAGTGGAGTAAAGCTACAAGATAATAACATATAGTGGAGTAAAGCTACAAGATAATAACATCTAGGGGAGTAAAGCTACAAGATAATAACATATAGGGGAGTAAAGCTACAAGATAACATCTAGTGGAGTAAAGCTACAAGTTAATAACATATAGTGGAGTAAAGCTACAAGATAATAACATCTAGTGGAGTAAAGCTACATGATAACATCTAGTGGAGTAAAGCTACAAGATAACATCTAGTGGAGTAAAGCTACAAGATAACATGTAGTGGAGTAAAGCTACAAGATAACATGTAGTGGAGTAAAGCTACAAGATAACATGTAGTGGAGTAAAGCTACAAGATAACATATAGTGGAGTAAAGCTACAAGATAATAACATATAGTGGAGTAAAGTTACAAGATAATAACATCTAGTGGAGTAAAGCTACAAGATAACATCTAGTGGAGTAAAGCTACAAGATAACATATAGTGGAGTAAAGCTACAAGATAATAACATATAGTGGAGTAAAGCTACAAGATAATAACATATAGTGGAGTAAAGCTACAAAATAACATCTAGTGGAGTAAAGCTACAAGATAATAACATCTAGTGGAGTAAAGCTACAAGATAATAACATCTAGGGGAGTAAAGCTACAAGATAACATCTAGTGGAGTAAAGCTACAAGATAACATCTAGTGGAGTAAAGCTACAAGATAATAACATATAGTGGAGTAAAGCTACAAGATAACATATAGTGGAGTAAAGCTACAAGATAACATATAGTAGAGTAAAGCTACAAGATAATAACATCTAGTTGAGTAAAGCTACATGATAACATATAGCGGAGTAAAGCTACAAGATAACAACATCTAGTGGACTAAAGCTACAAGATAACATATAGTGGAGTAAAGCTACAAGATAATAACATCTAGTGGAGTAAAGCTACAAGATAACATATAGTTGAGTAAAGCTACAAGATAATAACATCTAGTGGACTAAAGCTACAAGATAACATATAGTGGAGTAAAGCTACAAGATAACATATAGTGGAGTAAAGCTACAAGATAATAACATCTAGTTGAGTAAAGCTACACGATAACATATAGCGGAGTAAAGCTACAAGATAACATCTAGTAGAGTAAAGCTACAAGATAACATCTAGTAGAGTAAAGCTACAAGATAACATCTAGTGGAGTAAAGCTACAAGATAATAACATCTAGTGGAGTAAAGTTACAAGATAACATATAGTGGAGTAAAGCTACAAGATAACATCTAGTGGAGTAAAGCTACAAGATAATAATATCTAGTTGAGTAAAGCTACAAGATAATAACATCTAGTGGACTAAAGCTACAAGATAGCATCTAGTAGAGTAAAGCTACAAGATAACATCTAGTAGAGTAAAGCTACAAGATAACATCTAGTGGAGTAAAGCTACAAGATAATAACATCTAGTGGAGTAAAGCTACAAGATAACATCTAGTGGAGTAAAGCTACAAGATAAGAACATCTAGTGGAGTAAAGCTACAAGATAAGAACATCTACTGGAGTAAAGTTACAAGATAACATATAGTGGAGTAAAGCTACAAGATAATAACATATAGTGGAGTAAAGCTACAAGATAATAACATCTAGGGGAGTAAAGCTACAAGATAATAACATATAGGGGAGTAAAGCTACAAGATAACATCTAGTGGAGTAAAGATACAAGTTAATAACATATAGTGGAGTAAAGCTACAAGATAATAACATCTAGTGGAGTAAAGCTACATGATAACATCTAGTGGAGTAAAGCTACAAGATAACATCTAGTGGAGTGAAGCTACAAGATAACATATAGTGGAGTAAAGCTACAAGATAACATATAGTGGAGTAAAGCTACAAGATAACATATAGTGGAGTAAAGCTACAAGATAACAACATCTAGTTGAGTAAAGCTACACGATAACATATAGCGGAGTAAAGCTACAAGATAACAACATCTAGTGGACTAAAGCTACAAGATAACATATAGTGGAGTAAAGCTACAAGATAACATCTAGTGGAGTAAAGCTACAAGATAACATATAGTTGAGTAAAGCTACAAGATAATAACATCTAGTGGACTAAAGCTACAAGATAACATATAGTGGAGTAAAGCTACAAGATAACAAATAGTGGAGTAAAGCTACAAGATAATAACATCTAGTTGAGTAAAGCTACACGATAACATATAGCGGAGTAAAGCTACAAGATAACATCTAGTAGAGTAAAGCTACAAGATAACATCTAGTGGAGTAAAGCTACAAGATAATAACATCTAGTGGAGTAAAGTTACAAGTTAATAACATATAGTGGAGTAAAGCTACAAGATAACATCTAGTGGAGTAAAGCTACAATATAATAAGATCTAGTTGAGTAAAGCTACAATATAATAACATCTAGTGGACTAAAGCTACAAGATAACATCTAGTAGAGTAAAGCTACAAGATAACATCTAGTAGAGTAAAGCTACAAGATAACATCTAGTGGAGTAAAGCTACAAGATAATAACATCTAGTGGAGTAAAGCTACAAGATAACATCTAGTGGAGTAAAGCTACAAGATAAGAACATCTAGTGGAGTAAAGCTACAAGATAAGAACATCTACTGGAGTAAAGTTACAAGATAACATATAGTGGAGTAAAGCTACAAGATAATAACATCTAGGGGAGTAAAGCTACAAGATAATAACATATAGGGGAGTAAAGCTACAAGATAACATCTAGTGGAGTAAAGCTACAAGTTAATAACATATAGTGGAGTAAAGCTACAAGATAATAACATCTAGTGGAGTAAAGCTACATGATAAAATCTAGTGGAGTAAAGCTACAAGATAACATCTAGTGGAGTAAAGCTACAAGATAACATATAGTGGAGTAAAGCTACAAGATAACATCTAGTGGAGTAAAGCTACAAGATAACATCTAGTGGAGTAATGCTACAAGATAACATCTAGTGGAGTAAAGCTACAAGATAATAACATATAGTGGAGTAAAGCTACAAGATAATAACATCTAGTGGAGTAAAGCTACAAGATAACATCTAGTGGAGTAAAGTTACAAGATAACATCTAGTGGAGTAAAGCTACAAGATAACATGTAGTGGAGTAAAGCTACAAGATAACATGTAGTGGAGTAAAGCTACAAGATAACATGTAGTGGAGTAAAGCTACAAGATAACATATAGTGGAGTAAAGCTACAAGATAATAACATATAGTGGAGTAAAGTTACAAGATAATAACATCTAGTGGAGTAAAGCTACAAGATAACATCTAGTGGAGTAAAGCTACAAGATAACATATAGTGGAGTAAAGCTACAAGATAATAACATATAGTGGAGTAAAGCTACAAGATAATAACATATAGTGGAGTAAAGCTACAAGATAACATCTAGTGGAGTAAAGCTACAAGATAATAACATCTAGTGGAGTAAAGCTACAAGATAATAACATCTAGTGGAGTAAAGTTACAAGATAACATATAGTGGAGTAAAGCTACAAGATAACATCTAGTGGAGTAAAGCTACAAGATAATAATATCTAGTTGAGTAAAGCTACAAGATAATAACATCTAGTGGACTAAAGCTACAAGATAACATCTAGTAGAGTAAAGCTACAAGATAACATCTAGTAGAGTAAAGCTACAAGATAACATCTAGTGGAGTAAAGCTACAAGATAATAACATCTAGTGGAGTAAAGCTACAAGATAAGAACATCTACTGGAGTAAAGTTACAAGATAACATATAGTGGAGTAAAGCTACAAGATAATAACATATAGTGGAGTAAAGCTACAAGATAATAACATCTAGGGGAGTAAAGCTACAAGATAATAACATATAGGGGAGTAAAGCTACAAGATAACATCTAGTGGAGTAAAGCTACAAGTTAATAACATATAGTGGAGTAAAGCTACAAGATAATAACATCTAGTGGAGTAAAGCTACATGATAACATCTAGTGGAGTAAAGCTACAAGATAACATCTAGTGGAGTAAAGCTACAAGATAACATATAGTGGAGTAAAGCTACAAGATAACATATAGTGGAGTAAAGCTACAAGATAACATATAGTGGAGTAAAGCTACAAGATAATAACATCTAGTTGAGTAAAGCTACACGATAACATATAGCGGAGTAAAGCTACAAGATAATAACATCTAGTGGACTAAAGCTACAAGATAACATATAGTGGAGTAAAGCTACAAGATAACATCTAGTGGAGTAAAGCTACAAGATAACATATAGTTGAGTAAAGCTACAAGATAATAACATCTAGTGGAGTAAAGCTACAAGATAACATATAGTGGAGTAAAGCTACAAGATAATAACATCTAGTTGAGTAAAGCTACACGATAACATATAGCGGAGTAAAGCTACAAGATAACATCTAGTAGAGTAAAGCTACAAGATAACATCTAGTGGAGTAAAGCTACAAGATAATAACATCTAGTGGAGTAAAGTTACAAGTTAATAACATATAGTGGAGTAAAGCTACAAGATAACATCTAGTGGAGTAAAGCTACAAGATAATAATATCTAGTTGAGTAAAGCTACAAGATAATAACATCTAGTGGACTAAAGCTACAAGATAACATCTAGTAGAGTAAAGCTACAAGATAACATCTAGTAGAGTAAAGCTACAAGATAACATCTAGTGGAGTAAAGCTACAAGATAATAACATCTAGTGGAGTAAAGCTACAAGATAATAACATCTAGTGGAGTAAAGTTACAAGATAACATATAGTGGAGTAAAGCTACAAGATAACATCTAGTGGAGTAAAGCTACAAGATAATAATATCTAGTTGAGTAAAGCTACAAGATAATAACATCTAGTGGACTAAAGCTACAAGATAACATCTAGTAGAGTAAAGCTACAAGATAATAACATCTAGTGGAGTAAAGCTACAAGATAACATCTAGTGGAGTAAAGCTACAAGATAATAACATCTAGTGGAGTAAAGCTACAAGATAACATCTAGTGGAGTAAAGCTACAAGATAAGAACATCTAGTGGAGTAAAGCTACAAGATAAGAACATCTACTGGAGTAAAGTTACAAGATAACATATAGTGGAGTAAAGCTACAAGATAATAACATATAGTGGAGTAAAGCTACAAGATAATAACATCTAGGGGAGTAAAGCTACAAGATAATAACATATAGGGGAGTAAAGCTACAAGATAACATCTAGTGGAGTAAAGCTACAAGTTAATAACATATAGTGGAGTAAAGCTACAAGATAATAACATCTAGTGGAGTAAAGCTACATGATAACATCTAGTGGAGTAAAGCTACAAGATAACATCTAGTGGAGTAAAGCTACAAGATAACATATAGTGGAGTAAAGCTACAAGATAACATATAGTGGAGTAAAGCTACAAGATAACATATAGTGGAGTAAAGCTACAAGATAATAACATCTAGTTGAGTAAAGCTACACGATAACATATAGCGGAGTAAAGCTACAAGATAACAACATCTAGTGGACTAAAGCTACAAGATAACATATAGTGGAGTAAAGCTACAAGATAACATCTAGTGGAGTAAAGCTACAAGATAACATATAGTTGAGTAAAGCTACAAGATAATAACATCTAGTGGACTAAAGCTACAAGATAACATCTAGTGGAGTAAAGCTACAAGATAACATATAGTGGAGTAAAGCTACAAGATAATAACATCTAGTTGAGTAAAGCTACACGATAACATATAGCGGAGTAAAGCTACAAGATAACATCTAGTAGAGTAAAGCTACAAGATAACATCTAGTGGAGTAAAGCTACAAGATAATAACATCTAGTGGAGTAAAGTTACAAGTTAATAACATATAGTGGAGTAAAGCTACAAGATAACATCTAGTGGAGTAAAGCTACAAGATAATAATATCTAGTTGAGTAAAGCTACAAGATAATAACATCTAGTGGACTAAAGCTACAAGATAACATCTAGTAGAGTAAAGCTACAAGATAACATCTAGTAGAGTAAAGCTACAAGATAACATCTAGTGGAGTAAAGCTACAAGATAATAACATCTAGTGGAGTAAAGCTACAAGATAACATCTAGTGGAGTAAAGCTACAAGATAAGAACATCTAGTGGAGTAAAGCTACAAGATAAGAACATCTACTGGAGTAAAGTTACAAGATAACATATAGTGGAGTAAAGCTACAAGATAATAACATATAGTGGAGTAAAGCTACAAGATAATAACATCTAGGGGAGTAAAGCTACAAGATAATAACATATAGGGGAGTACAGCTACAAGATAACATCTAGTGGAGTAAAGCTACAAGTTAATAACATATAGTGGAGTAAAGCTACAAGATAATAACATCTAGTGGAGTAAAGCTACATGATAACATCTAGTGGAGTAAAGCTACAAGATAACATCTAGTGGAGTAAAGCTACAAGATAACATATAGTGGAGTAAAGCTACAAGATAACATCTAGTGGAGTAAAGCTACAAGATAACATCTAGTGGAGTAAAGCTACAAGATAAGAACATCTAGTGGAGTAAAGCTACAAGATAAGAACATCTACTGGAGTAAAGTTACAAGATAACATATAGTGGAGTAAAGCTACAAGATAATAACATATAGTGGAGTAAAGCTACAAGATAATAACATCTAGGGGAGTAAAGCTACAAGATAATAACATATAGGGGAGTAAAGCTACAAGATAACATCTAGTGGAGTAAAGCTACAAGTTAATAACATATAGTGGAGTAAAGCTACAAGATAATAACATCTAGTGGAGTAAAGCTACATGATAACATCTAGTGGAGTAAAGCTACAAGATAACATCTAGTGGAGTAAAGCTACAAGATAACATATAGTGGAGTAAAGCTACAAGATAACATCTAGTGGAGTAAAGCTACAAGATAACATCTAGTGGAGTAATGCTACAAGATAACATCTAGTGGAGTAAAGCTACAAGATAATAACATATAGTGGAGTAAAGCTACAAGATAATAACATCTAGTGGAGTAAAGCTACAAGATAACATCTAGTGGAGTAAAGTTACAAGATAACATCTAGTGGAGTAAAGCTACAAGATAACATGTAGTGGAGTAAAGCTACAAGATAACATGTAGTGGAGTAAAGCTACAAGATAACATGTAGTGGAGTAAAGCTACAAGATAACATATAGTGGAGTAAAGCTACAAGATAATAACATATAGTGGAGTAAAGTTACAAGATAATAACATCTAGTGGAGTAAAGCTACAAGATAACATCTAGTGGAGTAAAGCTACAAGATAACATATAGTGGAGTAAAGCTACAAGATAATAACATATAGTGGAGTAAAGCTACAAGATAATAACATATAGTGGAGTAAAGCTACAAGATAACATCTAGTGGAGTAAAGCTACAAGATAATAACATCTAGTGGAGTAAAGCTACAAGATAACATATAGTGGAGTAAAGCTACAAGATAACATATAGTGGAGTAAAGCTACAAGATAACATATAGTGGAGTAAAGCTACAAGATAACATATAGTGGAGTAAAGCTACAAGATAATAACATCTAGTGGAGTAAAGTTACAAGATAACATATAGTGGAGTAAAGCTACAAGATAACATGTAGTGGAGTAAAGCTACAAGATAATAACATATAGTGGAGTAAAGCTACAAGATAATAACATCTAGTGGAGTAAAGCTACAAGATAATAACATCTAGTGGTGTAAAGATACAAGATAACATCCATAATGCAAGCTGGACTCTTATTATCACTATGTACTGATGGACAAAACTGTAACCATGTAAATGTATTATGATTATTATACAGTAAATGTCCTGGCTAGTGTGCTAGTGGAACACTACAATGTATTGGCTAGTGTGTTCGAGAAACACTACAATGTATTGGCTAGCGTGTGTGTTGTAATAGTGCAATAGAGCAGTGTTCAGTTAGGATTCAGTTAGAATTCAGTTAGGAATTCAACATGAAATTTCATCGGGGACTACGTTGGAAACAAGTTGAATCTTGTTGTTAAAGACAGGAAGCTGTAACAGTCTAGAATGTGTCTGCCAACAGAGAGATCTTACCAGTACCAAGACCATCCATCCCTGGAATATCATCTCCAAACCTGAGGAAAACAATCAACATCACTTTGTTGTTATAGAACATTATCAGAACGACCAGATTATCAACTGTAAACCATCTAAGTGGTGTCACTGTTGAGGTTGTATGGCTGAACATGAATTGTATCACACTGTATGTTCTAATCATTATTCAAATAATAATTTATTCACCAGTGGTGGCTAGTGGGCAGAGATATCGGAGGATTAGATCATTGCAATCAATTACATTTCAGCCATTAGAATAAGCCTGTACTCCTATATCATCACCCACCAGCCTCCTCTGTTCTCTACCCACAAAAGCATTGAGTACCACTGAATTACCTTGTAAAGAAATCAAATGAATAGTGCTGGAGTCAGGTCTAGTTGTAACACTGCTGACTAGAATAGTGCTGGAGTCAGGTGTAGCTGTAACACTGCTGACTAGAATAGTGCTGGAGTCATGTGTAGCTGTAACACTGCTGACTAGAATAGTGCTGGAGTCATGTGTAGCTGTAACACTGCTGACTAGAATAGTGCTGGAGTCAGGTCTAGTGGTAACACTGCTGACTAGAATAGTGCTGGAGTCAGGTCTAGTTGTAACACTGCTGACTAGAATAGTGCTGGAGTCAGGTCTAGTGGAAACACTGCTGACTAGAATAGTGCTGGAGTCAGGTCTAGTGGTAACACTGCTGACTAGAATAGTGCTGGAGTCAGGTCTCGTGGTAACACTGCTGACTAGAATAGTGCTGGAGTCAGGTCTCGTGGTAACACTGCTGACTAGAATAGTGCTGGAGTCAGGTCTAGTGGTAATACTGCTGACTAGAATAGTGCTGGAGTCAGGTCTAGTGGTAACACTGCTGACTAGAATAGTGCTGGAGTCAGGTCTAGTGGTAACACTGCTGACTAGAATAGTGCTGGAGTCAGGTCTAGTGGTAATACTGCTGACTAGAATAGTGTTGGAGTCAGGTGTAGTGGTAACACTGCTGACTAGAATAATGCTGGAGTCAGGTCTCGTGGTAACACTGCTGACTAGAATAGTGCTGGAGTCATGTGTAGCTGTAACTCTGCTGACTAGAATAGTGCTGGAGTCAGGTCTCGTGGTAACACTGTTGACTAGAATAGTGCTGGAGTCAGGTCTAGTGGTAACACTGCTGACTAGAATAGTGCTGGAGTCAGGTCTAGTGGTAACACTGCTGACTAGAATAGTGCTGGAGTCATGTGTAGTGGTAACACTGCTGACTAGAATAGTGCTGGAGTCAGGTCTAGTGGTAACACTGCTGACTAGAATAGTGCTGGAGTCAGGTCTAGTGGTAACACTGCTGACTAGAATAGTGCTGGAGTCAGGTCTCGTGGTAACACTGCTGACTCCAGATCACACACAGACCCACTGGAGATGGGGTTACTAATCCTGCCTCAGCCCCCACTCTCTGTATCCCTCTCTACCTTACCACTGTCACTGACCTTAAACAATACAATATAAAATGTATATATGTAAAAAATCTAAATAAATCAGAGATAAATTTAGAAATACATTTGGAAATGTTTAGAAATCTTTATTTTAGAACTAAATGAAATGAATAGTGACTCATCCAATGACCCCCCTCTGGGAATGCTTTTTAAACTGGAGAGTGTAACTCTGTTTGAACTTGGGGGGCCCCTTCGTTGGGGAGCAAGGACAGGTGACTCGGATGGTGCCCAGGTTATTCATGGTTCTGTTGGTCTTTGTGGGGACAATGGGTCTGTAGACTGTCTGTCTGTGGTGGTTTCTGGTTTGGTTACACTGATGAAATGTAGATGAGAAGAGATGTCAGGTATCTTGCATAGTTTGAATAAATATCTATGGCACTTAATATAATTCATTTGGATGAGATGGGGCATCTCAAGAGATTTAATCTGAAAAATGTCAAATAAATAACTAAACTAAATAACTAAACTAATAAATAACTAAATATAATCCCTCTCAAAGCCCTTTAAACTATTCTAAACTAGCCATTCCTTATCACCACTGAACATATATTAGTGCCACAGACAAATGACCCCCCCCCCCCCCCCCCACACACACACACATACAGTTCTGAGAGGAGGTAAAATAACCCCTTCATTTGCATGAAGCTATAAATAAGGAGAGGAGGAGGGGAGGGGAAGCAGGTGTGTTCTGGGGGAGAAGGGGAACAACACATCACTGCCTGTAACTCAATGTCAGATCTAGAACACATCCCTGGTGAATGACTCTGATAACTAGAGACAGTAGACATGAAACTATCAGCTGGTCTTTGGGTGGGACTGAAACCAGTGGTCTACAGACAGCTGTTCCTGTTGTAAAGTACATGTAGATCTTTCCTCAGTCATTATTGGTGGTCGTATGTCCTCCTCTGCTGTACGTTGATAAAACTGCAGCCTCTGTTCTGATCACTGATGCAATGTGAAACACAGCATGACATGACTCTCTCTATATGTTGGACCAATCCTAACTTCCACTTAAGGGGATACTTCAGAATTTTGTCAATGAGGCCCTTTATATACTTCCCCAGAGTCAGATGGACTTGTTCATACCATTTGTATTTCTCTGTGTCCAGTTTGAAGGAAGTTAGTTAGTTTAGTCAGTCAATGTTAACCAGCGTTTCCCATAGACGTCCAGTCATTGTGCGATCTTCATCTGACTCTGGGGAAGAAGATAAAGGACCTCATTGAGTGTTTACTTAGTCATGGATGGATGTCAATGGGAGACTAAGTGAAGACCAGACCTATACAGTTGTAATAATGCTGAAATGATACTGAGTCCAACATCCAATGTTAATACTAGAGAACAGTCAACTGTTAGGTCATCTCTGGTTGGTCAGAATCCTTGTTTTGATAATAAACCAGGTAAGGATTCTGGGCTCTTCTGTCTTGGTTCAATTTAAACAGTCATTATCCAGATTCACCCTCATTTAGTGCTGCTAACACTGAAACTCATCAACATGCTCAAATACAAACACTTGTTCTTTAGAATGTTCTTTATTTAATATCCACAATACAGCAAAGCTCTAACTATTCCTCTATTAATCATTAGTAATTCAACTCATTTCACAATAGTAGAGAGACCTAGTCATCATGACAGTGTTTCAGATGTTATGTTTTAGAGAACATGATGCCAGTACAGTGAATGCATCAATAGTAACTTGTCATGAGAAACAACCCTCAACAGCTATTTGACATTACATTGGTTATTGTCATACTATTCACTGCTGCATTCAGACTTCAGCCCAATATCATCCATGTTGTTAGGATTTTAACTTCTATATTTAACAGCAAAGCAAGGATCAAAACACAACTTAAACGTTCTAACAAAATAACAGCTGCACTCTTTGTGAAGCTATAACAAACTACCAGTTGTATTGATTGTCTGAAACTATTGTTTTACAGACTACAACTAGTCTTTCTGATCTCTTTCTCAGAGAATGTTGACCCCAACGACACTTTACATGTGAACACCAGGTCCTTGTCCCAGTCTGCAGTCTGAATGGTCAGATAGCTGCTGATCTTGAAGGTTTTGTCTGGTTGCTGCTCAGCAGGGCTGGTAGAAACATCTTCTGTCACTGATTCACTGTTAGACATCCAGCTGACATCTGCCAACCCCTTGGACTTCTGAGACAGGTTACTAGTCAGACACACCAGTGTTGCTCTGCTGGACTTGAGGTCTTCAGTGGACGGGGGGAACAGAGTCACAGCAGGTGTAGCAAGATCTCCATCTAGATTAGAAAATAATCAATGGATGAGATGAGAAGAAAGCACAATGGATAACAGTTTATATTTCAGTACATGTGGGTATCATTACCAATACACCCTGCATTAAGAGCAATTAAATAGAGAACTGCTCTTCATGATGTTTACAATGATATTGATAGAAGGAATCATACGGTGTTAAAATGAAAGACAGAGCAATTTCTGGAAACATTATTTATAATATTACATCACAGTTCTGGAAGACTAAAATGCTAAAAGCTGAACGAAATGTGGACATTTTAAATGTAAAATACAAATAATTCACAAGCAAATGGGATTTGAAATATATATATATTTGTCTAAGAAATTGAGCTGGATAAAATTTCTGGAGATGAAAGATCTCCTTAACATTGAGTTATATAAACAACAGAAACACAAGATATTAATGATTAAAGACTTTGAGATGAAATATCTCCTTTACATTGAGTTATACAGACAACAGAACACAAGAAATTCATGATTAAACACTTTGAGATGAAATATCTCCTTTACATTGAGTTATACAGACAACAGAAACACAAGATATTAATGATAAACATGAACAGAGCAGACCAACCAGAGACATTCACACTGTCATCAAACTGTTTCATAAGTCATTTACAAACAACATACGAGACAGGATTAAAGCAAGTGCAAAATATTAAATCGGTGAATTTAAATGACATTTTATTAAACAAACATTTAAAAATATATATATATATCTGACCAACACTATAGTAGAAACAAAACCTATTCTGTAGATTAAAACATTAGAAGGGTACTCACCAGTAACAATGAGCTTGGTTCCTGGTCCGAATACCACAGTGATTCAGTTTGTATACACAGCCGTACAAAAACCTCCTCACTCTCTCTACTGAGAGGACAGGAACTGAAACATTCATTCAGACAGAGCTTCACTCTCACAGTGAGAGGACAGGAACTGAAACATCCATTCAGACAGAGCTTCACTCTCTCTACTGAGAGGACTGAAACTGAAACATCCCATTCAGACAGAGCTTCACTCTCTCTACTGAGAGGACAGGAACTGAAACATCCCATTCAGACAGAGCTTCACTCTCACTACTGAGAGGACAGGAACTGAAACATCCCATTCAGACAGAGCTTCACTCTCACAGTGAGAGGACAGGAACTGAAACATCCCATTCAGACAGAGCTACACTCTCACTACTGAGAGGACAGGAACTGAAACATCCCATTCAGACAGAGCTTCACTCTCTCTACTGAGAGGACAGGAACTGAAACATCCCATTCAGACAGAGCTTCACTCTCTCTACTGAGAGGACATCCCATTCAGACAGAGCTTCACTCTCTCTACTGAGAGGACAGGAACTGAAACATCCCATTCAGACAGAGCTTCACTCTCTCTACTGAGAGGACAGGAACTGAAACATCCCATTCAGACAGAGCTTCACTCTCACTACTGAGAGGACAGGAACTGAAACATCCCATTCAGACAGAGCTTCACTCTCACAGTGAGAGGACAGTAACTGAAACATCCCATTCAGACAGAGCTACACTCTCACTACTGAGAGGACAGGAACTGAAACATCCCATTCAGACAGAGCTTCACTCTCTCTACTGAGAGGACAGGAACTGAAACATCCCATTCAGACAGAGCTTCACTCTCTCTACTGAGAGGACAGGAACTGAAACATCCCATTCAGACAGAGCTTCACTCTCTCTACTGAGAGGACAGGAACTGAAACATCCCATTCAGACAGAGCTTCACTCTCACTACTGAGAGGACAGGAACTGAAACATCCCATTTAGACAGAGCTTCACTCTCTCTACTGAGAGGACAGGAGCTGAAACATCCCATTCAGACAGAGCTTCACTCTCACTACTGAGAGGACAGGAACTGAAACATCCCATTCAGACAGAGCTTCACTCTCACAGTGAGAGGACAGTAACTGAAACATCCCATTCAGACAGAGCTACACTCTCACTACTGAGAGGACAGGAACTGAAACATCCCATTCAGACAGAGCTTCACTCTCTCTACTGAGAGGACAGGAACTGAAACATCCCATTCAGACAGAGCTTCACTCTCTCTACTGAGAGGACATCCCATTCAGACAGAGCTTCACTCTCTCTACTGAGAGGACAGGAACTGAAACATCCCATTCAGACAGAGCTTCACTCTCTCTACTGAGAGGACAGGAACTGAAACATCCCATTCAGACAGAGCTTCACTCTCACTACTGAGAGGACAGGAACTGAAACATCCCATTCAGACAGAGCTTCACTCTCTCTACTGAGAGGACAGGAACTGAAACATCCCATTCAGACAGAGCTTCACTCTCTCTACTGAGAGGACAGGATCTGAAACATCCCATTCAGACAGAGCTTCACTCTCTCTACTGAGAGGACAGGAACTGAAACATCCCATTCAGACAGAGCTTCACTCTCACTACTGAGAGGACAGGAACTGAAACATCCCATTCAGACAGAGCTTCACTCTCTCTACTGAGAGGACAGGAACTGAACCATCCCATTCAGACAGAGCTTCACTCTCTCTACTGAGAGGACAGGAACTGAAACATCCCATTCAGACAGAGCTTCACTCTCTCTACTGAGAGGACAGGAACTGAAACATCCCATTCAGACAGAGCTTCACTCTCACTACTGAGAGGACAGGAACTGAAACATCCCATTCAGACAGAGCTTCACTCTCTCTACTGAGAGGACAGGAACTGAACCATCCCATTCAGACAGAGCTTCACTCTCTCTACTGAGAGGACAGGAACTGAAACATCCCATTCAGACAGAGCTTCACTCTCTCTACTGAGAGGACAGGAACTGAAACATCCCATTCAGACAGAGCTTCACTCTCTCTACTGAGAGGACAGGAACTGAAACATCCCATTTATAGGATAATATTCTGCTGTTGGTGTCTGGTCCTTGTCAATCCATGTATTGAAGCGCTTTCCATATGAAACAGTCTTCACTTGATGATGATGATGATATGATGATGAGGATTACGTCAAGAATGGCTAAATCTCTTTTCACAGTCGTCTTATAATCTTGTTGACATGCAGGGATGGATGGTTCTTTCATTCCCAAATTTCTCATTATGACATGTATATATTGTTATAATAATCACTGATCAACTGCTGCTTCTTAGAGTTCAACCCTCTGCCACGAAGCAGAAGTGAGTGTATTTGGTGAGGAGGTTTTTGTCATGGTGTATGTATGTCACTGTGATGCCCAATCGTCGACAGAGTAGTCATTTGTCTTACAGTAATACACTGCTGAGTCTTTCTCCTCCGTTTTATTAATAATCAAACTATAATCTGATATCGACTGATGATTAGATGTGAATTTAGGAGAGGAGAAACCAGAGCCATATTTTAGAGAGGTCCAACTATAGTAGTACCACTGTAAAACATACTGAGGAACTCCTCCTGGAACCTGTTTATACCAACGAGCACCACTATTCTCAACAGTCCCCAGGTTACAGTCCAGAGTGGACGTCTCTATTATCAACAGTCCCCAGGTTACAGTCCAGAGTGGCCGTGTCTCCTTTCCTCACTGTCACAACAGGAGGCTTCTGTGTCACCACAGTCACACCACTGACACCTGGGTAATAAGAAGATGACATGTAGTAAAGAGAAACATACAGACTCATTATTAATAATCCAGGAAGTAAAACCTCCAGGAAGTCAGACTCCTTACATGTCAGAGCAGTGATGAGAGTGCAGAGTGTCCCCAGCATGTTGTCAGTGTGTGGTGTGAACGGCCCTTACTGTCCAGCTGAGAGATGAGCAGGGTTGGAGTGTGAGGAGAGGAGAGGCTGCAGGACCTACCTATAAGGAGACAGACAGGGAGGAACAGAGGGAGGGGCCTCTGAAGTTAACCAATCACCAGCTGCTCTCATTGCTCTACATTAGGCCCTGTCTTCATCACTGACTCATATTCTACCTCCATCAAACCATAACTGGAGTTTAATATCCTATACTAGTTCTACACAGGGACAACATAATGAGGAGGTACTCAGGATGTGTCCCAAATGTCTCCCTACTCTGTTTATAGCGTACTGCCGTTGACCAGAACCCAATGGGCCCTTAAGAAGAGTGCACTATAAAGGGAATATAATGCCTTTTGGGACACACCCTCAGTTTCAGTCCACCCCCCCCTCTCCCCACACAGTTCTGAGAGGAGATAAAATAACCTCTAAATTTACATGAAGCTATAAATAAGGGGAGGAGGGGAAGCCGGTGTGTTCTGGGGGGAGAAGGGGAACAACACATCACTGCCTGTAACTCAGTGTCAGATCTAGAACACGTTCCTGGTGAATGACTCTGATAACTAGAGACAGTAGACATGAAACGATCTGTTTTTTCTGGGGTGTGACAGAAGGATGGCCCCGCGAGACTAGATGGGACTGAAATCAGTGGTCTGTCTGACTAGTGTCACTGTGCCTGCTTTAATGTCGTTATATCTTGAGTCATTATTGGTGGTCCTGTGTTCTCCTCTGGTGGACGTTGACAGAACTGCAGCCTCTATTCTGATCACTGATGCAGAATGTGAAACATGACGCAGCGCAACACTGAGTGTACAAAACATTAAGAACACCTTCCTAATATTGAGTTGAATCTTACAAGGTCATATTTCTCATTCATGCTGAAAATTATACTGAGGCCAACATCTAATGTTAATACTAGAGAACAGTTTAAACCATGTAATAATGGCACTTCAAACTAAACATTGACCAGGCATTCCTGCATTAAGGTAAAATAGAGGCAGGTGTTCTAGTCTGAAATACTTGAATGCTTCTCTCTCTCTCTCTCTCTCCGCCCAGCATCTGGGTCGTTCCACCAATTCGGTGCCTATTGAAAAGTGTAAATTGATAAAAATGACTTCGATTTTGTAATAAATAGCACATATTCGCCTTCATAAAAAACGTGTTTTCCCATTTCAAGAGGTTAAATAAAGAATTGACTATAACAAAAGTCAAATAAAGTAACAGGGTTGATGATTTCTTCTTAAATAAGCCATGAATCCCCTTGTGACAGCGGGGAGTGGAAGCTTGTTGTGTGTAAAAGGAGTAGGAATTGTTGTTTTGCTTCGTTCGTTCATCTCCTAAATAAAGAGAAGATGTATTTTTTACACGCTGCGCCTTGGTCCTCTCTCTCTCCCATGGTCGATCGTGACAGACTTTGTCAAAGCAACAAAATAACTAAGGCTTTACAATTGTCGTGTCTGACTTATCATTAAAAGTTAAGACTGTTATATTATCAAATCGACTCTCTAGGCTTAATGATTATGTGATTAAACTAACCATCTAGAGGCGAAGGAAGCGCACACCTATTAAGGCGAGGTGCTGGCTAGCAGAGTAGAACACCTATTTAGGTGAGGTGCTGGCTAGCAGAGTAGAACACCTATTTAGGTGAGGTGCTGGCTAGCAGAGTAGAACACCTATTTAGGTGAGGTGCTGGCTAGCAGAGTAGAACACCTATTTAGACAAGGTGCTGGCTAGCAGAGTGGAACACCTATTTAAACAAGGTGCTGGCTAGCAGAGTGGAACACTTAAAACAATAAAGGAGAGCCACTCACTCTAGGAGCTCAGATGCAAAAACATGTTTTATGTCCTACGTTTCGACAGACATGCTGTCTTCATCAGGGTATAATGACAAACATTGCGGGGTGACTCATTTATATAGTGTCAAAAGACATACAGGTGTCTGTAATCATGGCCGGGTGTGGCCTGATATCATTGGTTAATTCACATATATTAAAATAGCATACATGGATAGCGTACGATCATAGATACAATTTGGCTACATAAGCATACAAACATTTACAATAGCCAAATCACAATAATCACAAGAATGGCTTCAGATCAAAGTTTACGTTGAGACCGGAGGGAGCAAGGGTCTTTAAATTAAAGATCCAGGCAGCCTCTCGTTTTAACAATAAATTGTTGAGGTCACCGCCTCCTAGGGAGGGTGACATGTTCGATGCCGATATAACGTAGAGACGAAATCGAGTGGTTTGCTTCCAAAAAGTGGGCTGTAACTGGGTAAGTTTTTGCACCTAATGGTGCTCCGAGATTCGTACTTTTAATTTGCGCTTTGTTTTACCCACATCATTTTTTACCACAAGGACAAGTTATAAGATAAATAACTGCCTTAGTGGAGCACGTGATAACACCTTTGAATGGGATCTGTTTCCCTGTTTGGGGGTGTTTGAAGGAACGACATTTATAAGTACCATTGTATTGAGCACAGCCATTACACTTGTAGTTTCCATCCAGTAGGGGGCGCAAATAGACGTTGTTCAGGAATATCTTGGGGTGGTAAATCAGAGTTTACCAATTCATCTCTGAGAGTTCTGCCCCACGAGAATATGACCAAGGGAAGGTCCGAAAACACATTACCGATACTGTCATCGGATCTTAGAATGTGCCAATGTTTGTGAACGATTCCCTTCATTTGTTCAGAGCACTTTGAATAGCGGGTAGTTAGAATGCAAGAATGCTTATTTTTCTGAGACTGACCTTGAAAAAGGTCCTGTATCGTTTTGTTTTGAAATTTCTCAATGGCAGTATTAATCTGACCATTTTTGTACCTCCTCTCCTTGAATTTTCTTTGCGTCTCAGCCATATTTCTGTCGAACTCTGATAGTTTTTTGCAAATTCTTTTGATTCAACAGAATTGGCTGTAGGGCAAACCATTTTTCAAGGGAAGTGGGGGACAACTATCAGCCCTCGTAGGTTTCCTGTAAAGATCAGTGTATAGAACATTATCATCACTCAAGATCAGAAGATCAAGAAAACTGATTTGACGTGTATGTCACGCCCTGACCTTAGAGAGCCTTTTAATGTCTCTATTTGGTCTGGTCAGGGTGTGATTTGGGTGGGCATTCTATGTTATGTATTTCTTTGTGTTTGGCCGAGTATGGTTCCCAATCAGAGGCAGCTGTCTATCGTTGTTTCTGATTGGGAATCATACTTAGGTAGTCTTTTTTCCCACCTATGTTGTGGCATCTTGTCCTTGTTTTGTTGCTGTTGAGCCCTATAAGGCTGTACGTTTCGTTGGTTTTCTCGTTCTTGTTTTGCGGGTTATCATTAAAGAATATGATTAACCTACCCCACGCTGCATCTTGGTCTAATTCCACCACCGACGATCGTTACAGTGTATCAGATTGCATAGTAAATCTCAAATGTTCAGAACAGGAGTTAAGAAAAGCATGGAACGCCTGGAGCTGTTTTGCATCACCCCTCCATAGAACAAAACTATCATCAATATACCGTTTCCAAATAATGATGTTAGGCAAGAAAACATTTTTGAGAGGATTGAAAATAGACTGTTTCTCCATGTAACCCACATACACATTAGCGTAGTTAGGAGCCATGGGGGATCCCATAGCAGTACCCTTCGTCTGAATAAAGAAGTAATTTAGATTTTTTTAAATTTGAATTTTATTTCAACTTTATTTAACCAGGTAGGCCAGTTGAGAACAAGTTCTCATTCACAACTGCGACCTGGCCAAAATAAAGCAAAGCAGTGCGACACAAACAACAACACAGAGTTACACATGGAATAAACAAATGTACAGTCAATAACACAATAGAAAAAATCTATATACAGTGTGTGCAAATGAGGTAAGGTTAGGGAGGTAAGGCAATAAATAGGCCGTAGTGGCAAAGTAATTACAATTTAGCAATTAAACACTGGAGTGATAGATTTGCAGAAGATGAATGTGCAAGTAGAGATACTGGGGTGCAAAGGAGCAAAAAAAAAAAGAATAACAATATGGGGATGAGGTAGTTGGATGGGCTATTTACAGATAGGCTATGTACAGGTGCAATGATCTGTGAGCTGCTCTGACAGCTGATGCTTAAAGTTTGCGAGAGATATGAGTCTCCAGCGTCAGTGATTTTTGCAGTTTGTTCCAGTCATTGGCAGCAGAGAACTGGAAGGAAAGGCAGCCAAAAGAGGAATTGGTGGGGGCCTTATCAGCTCACTGGTCACCATAGCAGCACCCACCCGTAGCACGCGCTCCAGCAGGTATATTTCACTGGTCACCCCCAAAGCCAATTCCTCCTTTGGCCGACTTTCCTTACCTAGCAAAGACTTATAGATGACCTGGAGCCAGTTGGTTTGGCGACGAATATGAAGCCAGGGCCAGCCAACGAGAGCATACCGGTCGCAGTGGTGGGTAGTATATGGGGCGTTGGTGACAAAATGGATGGCACTGTGATAGACTGCATCCAATTTGCTGAGTAGAGTGTTGGAGGCTATTTTGTAAATTACATCACCGAAGTCAAGGATCGGTAGGATAGTCAGTTTTACGAGGGCATGTTTGGCAGCATGAGTGAAGGATGCTTTGTTGCGAAATAGGATGCCGATTCTAGATTTAATTTTGGATTGGAGATGCTTGATGTGAGTCTGGAAGGACACCTGGTTAGACTGTAAACCCAGCCTTTACTGACACACAACATGAAGTAGTTGTGTGTGAGTTCTATTTCAGCCAATGTTATAATGCATGCACTGGAAGGTAGTTCATTGGGGTCACGTTACAGAAGAAAATGTTCCATAGCTTCATGACTCAAAATCCAAAGTAACTAACAAAGTATTCTCAGGGAGAGGATCAAGAGATTCAATGATAGAGATCATACTGCTGGTGTCCTTTACAACGGAGGGGAGCATTTACATAAACTGTCCTATCCCTGAGTACAACTGACCCACCCTTATCAGCAGGGCGGGAAAGGACTGACATATCGGATTGTAAATCAAGCAAAGCTTGTTTTTCATCCTTAGGTAAATTATGGAAAGATATGTATTCCTATTTGTTCTTAAGGAGATGAACAACATATTTTTCAACAAGTCTGCAATATGTGACATCAGCTGATGTAAGAAGGGCTTTGTAAATAAATTTGATTTGATTTGATAAACCCCAATCCAGTGCAACAAGTAAGAAAATGTAAGAAAAAAAGTACTATTTGGACCCAGGTCTGTGGTGAAGAACGGATCAGTATAGTACAGCAAAACTTGGTACCTACACACAGGGGAGCAGGGTGGCTGAGGGTGGTAGCACAGTGTTGGGCAGTGAGAGAGTGCTTTGGCTCAGTACACAGATCTGGGACTCCCTTCAGACGAGTCCCTTGGACATTATCCCAGATATACTGAGTTACCTGCAACAACACGGGAAGATACTATTAGCATAGGAAACAAAAGCAAGTGTGACAGCACATCTCTAGAATAGAATGTGTTACTTAATGAATTGGTTAAAGAATATTTAGAGATGATTTGGGCATGAAATGCAATACATGCTAAATGGGGGTGATTGACTTACAGTAACATTGGAAATGATTGGCACCCTTGATAAAGATGGCCCAAAAAATGGTGTAAAATATGACAAATGCTGAGCTACTGTATATTGTATGTTCCAAAAAATAGGAAAGTATATTATTTCATACTAATGCAATTACTCTGTTGTTTAACAAGTTAATAAAAAAAATATTATTGACACCCTTGTTTTCAACACTTTGTGCACCTTCTCCTTGCAAGGATAATGGCACTTAGCCTTTTTCTATAATGTTTTATGAGATTGTAAGAAAACGTTGGGATGGATCTCAGACCATTCCTCTATAAAGAAACTCCACATCCTTGATATGCTTCGGTCTGCGCTTATGGACGGCCCTCCTCAATTCAAACCACAGGTTTTCAATAGGGTTCAAGTCCCAACACTGTGATGGTCAATGTGGTCAATATATATCCGTATACATGGATGAATGCTTCTCCCTCTCTGTCACAGATGCCATGGTTGCCCTTAGTTTGAAGATGTAATCCGGAGACAGGTGTATTATACAACAGCCTTCTGTGTGTTCTCTTTTCGACTCCCTAACGCCAGAATTGTCTCCATCTCCTTAACTATCATACTCTAATTCCTCTGATTTCCTCTGATTTCAAAACTCGGTTCTCCAGAAAGTGGAGAGCAACACTTTTGCAGTTCTACTACGTGATATCTTTCAAAAAAGCCACGTTAGAAAGCATTACCTACACATTCTGACCAGCTCATGTTATAGACAGAATTATGCTACATGGCAGACCCATCTGAACCCATCTCTCGTCATGTCCACCCCAACCATTTTCTCAGCCAATCATGGCTAGCGGGAAGGTTCCTGCCTTTTTCCGTGGCGAAACCAAATAGGACCGTAATTTAACAAATGTATTCGTATTTAAAGATAGTGTACACGTTTGTTATTAAGGTACATGAAAGTTCACATGTTCCATAAGGTAATTCTGCCATAAATGTACTACAAATTAGTTGAGTTCATGATGTAGTTGACCTTAACAAGACCCCAGGAGAAGCTTCAAACAAGCTTCTAAGGCTATTCATACAGACACTGAACTTCCCTCCCTTAGCATACAGAGAAACAAAGATTAAATTAGACACTATAAAAAGAAAAAAAAGAACTTTGGCAAAAATCGCTTAAAAAAAATAATCATCCCATTTCAACTTTGTCACCTTCAGATTATGCCAATAGCAACAACAACTAAAATGCAGAGGTAAGCAAGTGTTGAGTGTCCTTACAACCGGTCACAGCCAGTCCAGCACTGTCTGTAGGTCCCAGAGTGGCCTTTGCCCATCTGTGGACCGTGCACCATAGCCAAACAGAGCTACAGTAGGCCTTTATTTGCAACACAGGCCTGCCATCATTCACTTTGAACTGGACTGTGTGTTTACAGGTAGTTGCAACAGCACGACTTTAGATCATTAGAATGCATTCGCCAAAAGCCAACTGAATGGATTTCAGCAAATATGTCAATACCACTTGGGAGTCCTTTTACATTTGGGAACTTTACAGTCCTATTGAAGATTAGCTCAAATCTAATGAAGGAACATTAGATGAACCCTCTCAAACTTTCAGTTAGTTGGCCGTCAAAATTGCACTGATAAATGATAGGGAATTGTAGCCTACTCGCTCTTCTGTAGTTTGCCTGCCAACAATGCATGCTTGCACAAGCAAGCACACAAAGCAAACTTGCTAAAGTTGGCTAGCTTGCTAGCTAGCTACACTACATGACTACAAGTATGTGGACACCTACTCGTCGAACATCTCATTCCAAAATCATGGATATTAATATGGAGTTGGTCCCCCCTTTGCCTGGCTCATACTTGCTGCTATAACAGCCTCCACTCTTCTGGGAAGGCTTTCCACTAGATGTTGGAACATTGCTGTGGGATATTGCTTCCATTCAGCCACAAGAGCATTAGTAAGATCGGGCATGGATGTTGAGCGATTAGGCTTGGCTAGCAGTTGTCGTTCCAATTCATCCCAAAGGTGTTTGATTTGGGTTGATGTCAGGGTTCTGTGCAGACCAGTCAAGTTCTTCCACATCGATTTCAACAAACCATTTCTAAACGGACCTCGCTTTGTGCACGGGGGCATTGTCATGCTGGAACAGGAAAGGTCCTTCCCCAATCTGTTGCAACAAAGTTGGAAGCACAGAATCGTCTAGAATGTCATTGTATGCTGTAGCATTAATTTCACTAACGGGCCTAGCCCGAACCATGAAAAACAGCCCCAGAACATTATTCCTCTTCCACCAAACTTTACAGTTGGCACTATATATTGGAGCAGGTAGCGTTCTCCTGGCATCCGCAAAACCCAGATTCGTCCGCCAGATAGTGAAGCGCGATTCATCACTCCAGAGAACGTGTTTCCACTGCTCCAGTGTCCAAAGGCAGAGAGCTTTAAACCACTCCAGCTGACGCTTGGCATTGCGCATGGTGATCTTAGGCTTGTGTGTGGCTGCTCAGCCATGGAAACCCATGGGGAAATTGCAGTTGGCTCAGAACAGGGCAGCACGGCTTGCCCTTAAAAGTACACAGAGAGCTAACATTATTGACATGCATGTCAATCTCTCATGGCTAAAAGTGGAAGAGAGATTGACTTCCTCAGTATTTGTTTTTGTAAGAAGTGTTGTCAATCTGAAGGTACAGAGGTGTTTAAAATACTAGCACACAGCTCCGACACCCATGCATGCCCCACAAGACATGCCACCAGAGGTCTCTTCACAGTCCCCAAGTCCAGAACAGACTATGGGAGGCGCACAGTACTACATAGAGCCATAACTACATGGAACTCTATTCCACATCAGGTAACTGATGCAAGCAGTAGAATCAGATTTAAAAAGAAGGTAAAAATACACCTTATGGAACAGCGTGCACCGTGAAGTAACAAAAACATAGGCACAGACATGTATACACACATGATACCATGCACACTATACACACATGTACACATGGATTTTTCATTGTAGATATGTGGTAGTGGAGTAGGGGCCTGAGGGCACACAGTGTGTTGTGAAATCTGTGAATGTATTGTAATGTTTTTAAAATGGTATAAACTGCCTTAATTTTTCCGGACCCCAGGAAGAGTAGCTGCTGCCTTGGCGGAACTAAATGGGGATCCATAATAAATACGAATACAAATACCTCACCCCAGCAAGGCTGCTCCATTACCAGAATGTGCTGTTAACCATGTCTCATGTCACACTGAAGCGCCGTCCTTAGCCCCGCCACTCTTTACCAACTGACGATGATTGTGCTGTCCTAGTTGACCAGGTCTGTAAGCCTCACCCGGATTTATCTGACGTGCCTTTAATGAATGCTGATTTGGAACTATTTGTTGATAGTTCCGCTCAAAAACCACCTTAAGGCAAACCATTAATGGATAATGCAGTAACTACGGCTGCCACTACATTGGAAAGTGCTAAACTACCACCCCATTGGTCAGCTCAGGCTGCAGAATTGTTTACTCTTACTAGAGCATTTATTTTGGCTTCGATACACTCTGGAAGCAATGAGGGTTCCTCACCTCATCTGGTAAATTGGTTGAAAACTTGTTGGAGGCTATTTTGTTGCACTTCCCATCTAAATGTTAAAAACATGTTTCTCTACGGGATGTTTCTGATCTGCAAGGGCCTGGGGAAGTGAGAATGGAGAAATAAGTGTTCTTGGCACATGACCAAGACCATGTGTAAAAGGGGGGAGTTGTGGTTTGTGCTAAGTGTGATTTGTATGACTAACAATGTAGGCAGAGGAAGGCTGAGACCAGATTGCCATAGGTAACAGTAATGCCTCTGGCTCTGATGTACATGCATGGACGTGCGCATCGTACCCCTGGTTTAGCACCTCATGAAATATTCACAGGAAGACCCATGAGAATCCTAAACACCCCGTTCCCACAGAACAGGTTGACACTGATGGGTTCAAAGGAGGATCAAATGATAAGCTACTGTGCTGCACTTAACAATGTTCTGAAGTCTATTCTCCCCAGCATTGCCTGAACCAAAGGGAGGACAGCTCCACAAATTTCAGCCAGTAGATTGAGTGGTCATCAAGGACCTCCGCAGAAAGACTTGGCACCAACAGCTCTGGACTGGTACATTGCAGGTGCTCCTGATGGTTGCAGAGCGGTCGACGTGAGTTCACACCAGCAACTGCAGGAAGGTGCCCCACAACCCAGACGAAGATGTACCAGCCGATGAATCGTCATAGGCAACCCCAGTGGCCATAGGAGGACCAGGAATGGACTCTACGCATCATGTTTGTCATCTGTTGTATGGGCCCTGGGAGTTGTGGCCACATTGCAACTGAAGTATACAACACCAGCATCATCCCACGGCGGGACTTAAATAACAGCCGCTCCAGCACAAGCCAACGGCAGGTTCAGGACGGAAGTTCAGTAAATAATAGCTGCCCCATTGTTTAAGAAGACGGCAGTAGAATGGCCTTACTGAAGAACTCAGTGATTTTCAACGTGTCACCATCATAGGATGCCACCTTTCCAATAAGTCAGTTTGTCAAATGTCTGCCATGCTAGAGTTGCCCCGGTCAACTGTAAGTGCTGTTATTGTGAAGTGGAACGTCTAGGAGCAACAGTGGCTCAGCCACGAAGTGGTAGGCCACGCAAGCTCAGAAAACGGGACCGCCGAGTGCTGAAGCGCGTAGCACGTAAAAAAAACATTCTCGGTTGGAACACTCACAACTGAGTTTCAAACCTCTGGAATCAACCTCAGCAGAAGAACTGTTAGTCGGGAGCTTCATGAAATGGGTTTCCATGGCAGAGAAGCCGCACACAAGCCTAAAATCACTGCAACGCCAAGTGTCGTCTGGAGTAGTATAAAGCTCACCGCCATTGGACTCTGGAGCAGTGGAAACGTGTTCTCTGGAGTGATTAATCACGCTTCACTATCTGGCAGTCTGACGGACGAATCTGGGTTTGGCAGATGCCAGGACAACGCTACCAGCTCCAATGCACCGTGCCAACTGTAAAGTTTGGTGGAGGAGGAATAATGGTCTTGGGCTATTTTTCATGATTCGGGCTAGGCCTCTTAGCTCCAATGAAGGGAAATCTTAATGCTACAGCATACAATAATATTCTAGATGATTTGGGGAAGGCCCTTTCCTGTTTCAGCATGATAATGCCTCTGTGCATAAAGCAAGGTAAATACAGAAATGGTTTGTCGAGATTGATGTGGAAGAACTTGACTGGCCTTCAAACCTCAACTCACCGTAACCCCATTGAACACATTTGGGATCAATTGGAACACTGACTGCGAGCAGGCCTAATTGCCCAACATCAGTAATGTTTGTGGCTGAATGGAAGCAAGTCTCCGCAGCAATGTTCCAACATCTAACAGCAAAGGGGGGACCAACTTCATTTCAATGCCCATGTTTTTGGAATGAGATGTTCGATGAGCATGTGTCCACATACTTTTGTAGTGTATTTTGTCTTGCCCATTCACACTCTGAATGGCACACATACACAATCCATGTCTCAATTGTCTTAAGGCTCCAAAATATTTTTTTTCTCCTCCCCTTCATCGAAAAGGATTGAAGTGGATTTAAAAAGTGAGGTCAACAAGGGATCATAGCGTTCACCTGGATTCACCTGGTCAGTCTATGTCATGGAAAGAGCAGGTATTCACAATGTGTTGTACACTCAGTGATGCTGTTATAATACCCAAACATTTGTATTAAAAAAATATTTGTGATACCATGATGTGATGTAAACTTAGTGTACAAAACATTAAGAACACCTTCCTAATATTCAGTTGCACTCCCCTTTGCCCTCAGAACAGCCTCTATTCGTCATGGCATGGATAAGGTGTCAAACGTGTTCCACAGGCATGCTGACCCTTGTTGACTCCAATGATTCCCATAGCTGTGTCATGTTGACTGGATGTCCTTTGGGTGTGGACCATTCTTGATACACACAGGACACTGTTGAGTGTGAAAAACCCAGCTGCATTGCAGTTCTTGACACAAACCAATGCGCCTGGTAGACTGCCATACCCTGTTCAAATCACTTAAATATGTTGTCTTGCTCATTCACCCACTGAATGGCACACATACACAATCCATGTCTCAATTGTCTCAAGGCTTAAAAATCCTTCTTTAACCCGTGTCTTCTCCTTCATCGATACTGATTGAAGTGGATTTAGAAAGTGATATCAATAAGGGATCAAAGCTTTCACCTGGTCAGTCTGTCATGGAAATAGGTGTTGATAATGTTTTGCACACTCAGTGTATGACAGGATTGGATGTTTATTTTTTTAATGATTTTAGTCATTTAGCAGACACTCTTATCCAGAGCGACTTACAGGAGCAATTACGGCTAAGTGCCTTGCTTAAAAGCACATCGGCAGGTTTTTCACCAAGTCGGCTCGGGGATTCAAACCGCTCTTAACCGCTAGGCTACCTGCTACTCTATGCATGCAATGCCAATGTTGCTTGACTTGTTTGTGTATCAGCACATTTGCTTGACCTAATCTCACTGCAACACTTCGTCCATGTTGTTTGACAGGCGTTTTCAAAGAACCTTTAGTCAGGGTGAGCTTCACGCCCTTATCAAACTTCCTGGTAGTTTGACAACGGTGGATAACAGTTACCTGAATAACTTATTTACTTGATACTCATACCTTATTGACCTTTAAAAACATTCCGTGGAACTCACAGGGAGGGTTGGGGCATGTCTTTCAAACTTCCAAAATATCATTTTTTATTTTACTTTGTATTAGAATATTGAAATGTACAAAAGTAAGGCTACAGTTTATATGATGACATTAAAGTGATAGTTCAGCGTTGGACATATTTAGATATTTGTTTCCTTACCTTGAAAGCAGTCTACTGGAAAAGTCTCGGAGTGACTGCAATCCACACTCAGAGTGACTGCAAGACCCCGCCCCCCCACACACACAAACAGTTATCCTGCACCCCACCTCCCAATGAACATGTCTCATTGTTAAAGCGTAAATATGTATATTATTCTTTTTTTATTACTGTTTCATTCACTTCTCACTTCCCCCTCCCCTAATAGCCCCCATACCCGACAGACTTCATTCACCCTGCCCCCAACACCCAACGGTCATTTATAACTGCTACTGTTGTAAATGTGTATATATTATTATTATGTCTCATTCTCTTTTTATTTATTTTATTTTTACCTGCACTGTTGGAGCCCGGAGAACAAGATTTTCACTGTACCCTATAATTACATCTGTGTCCCTATACAAGTGACTAATAAGCTCATCCAATCTAAACCTTTCACAACAGTCTGACTATGAACATCTGTATGAAAACCAAATTTAAAAAAATATTAAAAAACAACTGATGATGCAATATGAAAAGAAATTGGTGGAGGAGATTAATCATCAACGTAAATTGAGAAACTTTTGTTTGATTAAGAGCGAATTCATGTGTGACAGAAAGGTTATGTACACCCTACAGCCGGAGATCACTATGTGCACAGGTAAGAACAGGGATATTGCGCCTGTGTGTGTAAACAGGCTGGTATTGTGGTGAAATAGTATAGGAGAGACTTTGTAACTACTGTGACCTCAAAGAGGTAGAGAATGAAATTCACTCAATACTCTATTGCCCTTTAAAACATGATGTACGTGTCTTTCTATCCCAGAAGGCCCACCAGGTATACCCTGGCATTATGTAGGTGTCTTTCTATCCCAGAAGGCCCACCAGGTACACCCTGGCATGATGTACGTGTCTTTTTATCCCAGAAGGCCCACCAGGTATACCCTGGCATTATGTAGGTGTCTTTCTATCCCAGAAGGCCCACCAGGTACACCCTGGCATGATGTACGTGTCTTTCTATCCCAGAAGGCCCACCAGGTATACCCTGGCATGATGTACGTGTCTTTCTATTCCAGAAGGCCCACCAGGTACACCTTGGCATTATGTGGCTGAGCGACGATGAAAATGTTATATAAACCTAGAATTGAATTACATATTTAGTTATAGGCGTATATCAAGTCCATGTACGTATGGATTGTGCATAGGCTTATACAGCTTTCACATTTTAATTATTTCTTGGGGCCCGAATGTGTTTAAATCGTTTTTTTCAGTTTCATTCACCTGTATTTATACATCTGTATTTATTTATTTTTGTTTTTGCTCTTTAAAGGTAGTTGTTTTTGCCTAGACAACCTTGTAATCATGTTGATTCTTTGTATGCGGTGCACACTGCACAGCACACCAGAGGACTCTTTGTAAGAATCATTGTCATTTTCTTTTAAAGTGTCAATTGATCCTGTAACGGATGGGTCGCCAACTGACAATTTGACACTGAAATAAAACATGAATTCAATCATTCAGGTGTTTCACTGTTCATGTATCTGATTGTTTAATTTAGGTAGTTGCAAGTGTTTGTGTGTTCTTGGCTTTTGAGTGGTTTCAAATAGGATCACACCACCAGCATGGTTATAGTTTGTGGGCTGGTATAGGGATGTGTGTGTAAGTTGTCTAGGTAGTTGTGTCAGATGTTCTCTCTATAGATGAAGAAGAAGAAGAGGGGAAGGGGGGGGTGGCTGGAACTCAATATTAGGAAGATGATCTTAATGTTTTGTAGACACCAGAAACTGTTGAGCGTGAAAACCCAGCAGCGTTGCAGTTCTTGACACAAAAAGGTGCGCCTGGCACCTACATGTACTATCATACCCCGTTCAAAGACACTTAATTATTTTGTTTTGCCCATTCACCTTCCGAATGGCACACATACACAATACATGTTTAAATTGTCTCAAGGTTTAAAAAACCTTCTTTAAGCATCTACATTGTTTGAAGTGGGTTTAACAAGTGACATTAATAAGGGATTATAGCTTTCACCTGGATTCACCAGGTGTTCTTAATGTTTTGTACACTCTGTGTATGTTTGGCAGAAGGATTAGGATATATTTCCCAATAGGATGTGGAATCAGTATCAACATGTTTTTTTGTACATTGTCCTTGTGGCTTGGTGGGCTACATGTATAAAAGGGTTCCTCTTTCTCAAGCTGAACAGAACCTACAGACTACCACCTGTGATTCCTTCTCTGACAGGAAAAGATTACCATGGAGAAGTTGGCCGTCCTTCTGCTTCTGAGTGCTGCCATTGCACTGGGCGACGCAAACCTGATCCAGCTCCTTGGTTTAGAACCCTTACTGAAGACTAAGGTGGAACAGACTCCTCCTGTCGAGGCTCACGTGGCAGCAGTGCAGGAGGGGATAAAGGAAAGTTCATGTCCCTCAGACTGGCACACATATGGATCACACTGTTTCAAGTTTGTCAGCATTCAGCAATCATTCGTAGATTCGGAGCAAAACTGTTTGGCACTTGGTGGAAACCTAGCATCCGTGCATAGCCTTTTAGAGTACCAGTTTATGCAAGCACTGACAAATGATACCAATGGCCACCTACATAGCACCTGGCTTGGAGGTTTTGATGCAATCAAGGAGGGCACATGGATGTGGTCAGATGGGTCCAGATTTGATTACACTAACTGGGACACCGATGAGCCCAATAACGCTGGAGAAGGAGAGGACTGTCTGCATATGAACGCTGCAAGTGCGAAGCTCTGGTATGACGTGCCCTGTGAGTGGAAGTTTGCATATCTCTGTTCCAGAAGAATGTAGGCTAGGAAATGCCACAGCTACTTCCCCTCCACCTCCAGGGGTGAACAGTCTACACTTCAATAATCAAACCAAGATCTGCCACTCACTGCAGCTCACCAACATGACAAATAAAACCTGTATTCACAAAAAAAGCTAGCCACCTATCTAATAATTAGCTAACGAGCCACATCTAACAGTTAAAAATAATGACAGAGGAATTTACAAGAAAAGCAAACAGAAAACATGTAGCTATCGAAGAAACAGTCTTTGAAGCTCAATGCAGACTTTTATACTAAGTCATTATCTGCTGTTAGCTAGCTACTGTTTAGGTAGGCTAACATTTCAGGTTAACTAACATTAGCTAAGCTTGTGATGAAACTGTGTGATGTTGCTAATTCTGCTTTTGAAATTAAAGATACATTACATACTCTGAATTGTTTTAGTTTTTTTTTTTGTGCTAATGCTTGACAAGTGGTCATGCCGCATTAACAAGTCAATGGTATATGTGCGATTTGTACCAACTGTACAATGAGTCTCACAAAGACACTTAGCACAATGAGTCTCACAAAGACACTTAGCTAATTAACATTAAGAAATAACACTTAAAGCACACACAATCTATTTTTAAACTAGAATAAATATAATCTCTCAATAACATGAACCTGCATCACTAAAAATGATTGATACATGATAAAACCTTAACATACTGTTAATATTAATTGTTAACTCTTTACTAACATACCATTCGTTAATGAATGGTTTAGATGTGGGACATTAAGGTTATATAACTATTAACTCAAATGAATTATCAGCTTTATAAACAATGTATTAATGCATTTTTTATGGCTTAGTAAAAATGCATACAATTAATAAATGCTTAGTAGATACATTCACAAAATGATTTTTTTAGGTTAACTAATGCATTGACTAATGTTAATGTAACCTTATTGTAAAGTGTTACCTTTCCCTGTCTTTCATATCTGAGGCTAAATCCATGAGGCTGATTAATGTGATAGGGAACATGTCCAGACAGAGAGCGAGAGAGAGGGAGGGAGCGAGAGAGAGAAAGAGATAGGGAGTGAGAGAGAGAGATAGAGGGGGTGAGAGAGAGAGGGAGAGAGAGAGAGGGAGAGAGAGAGGGAGTGAGTGAGACAGAAGGAGGGAGTGAGTGAGTGAGTGAGAGAGGGAGAGAAAGAGGGAGTGAGTGAGGCAGAAGGAGGGAGGGAGGGAGTGAGTGAGTGAGTGAGTGAGTGAGTGAGTGAGTGAGTGAGTGAGTGAGTGAGTGAGTGAGTGAGTGAGTGAGTGAGTGAGTGAGTGAGTGAGTGAGTGAGTGAGAGAGAGAGAGGGAGAGATAGAGAGAGAGAGAGAGGGATAAAGTGCTATTCTATTTCTCCATTGAATGACGGACTGAAACAAAAACAGAAAAGAAAGAGAAGGCAGAGTGTCCCTCAGACAACAATGTTACAGTCAGTAAGAGGAGGGAGATATGAGGAGGAAGCTGCTTCTATTGGGCTGTTGTCGGAGGATATTAGTTTGTGACAGTAGGGTATATTGAAATTATACTTCACTTGATTAGCAAGTACATGTCACGCCCTGACCGTAGATTGCTTTGTATGTTTCTATTTTTAGTTTGGTCAGGGTGTGATGTGGGTGGGTATTCTATGTTGTCATTCTATGTTGTATGTCTAGGGTGTTATATTTCTATGTGTTTGGCCTAGTATGGTTCTCAATCAGAGACAGGTGTCGATCGTTGTCTGATTGAGAATCATACTTAGGTAGCCTGTTTTCCCACTGTGTTTGTGGGTGGATGTTTAGTGTTTTTGTTTCACCTTTCAGGACTGTTCGTTTGTCGTGTTTGTTGTTTTGTCTAGTGTTGCGTATTTCATTAAATAATATGAACACTTACCACGCTGCACCTTGGTCCTCCTCTCCTTTCCCAGATGACAAGCGTTACAGTACAATGCTTAAGGCGATATTAGCGTATAGGCTCACTGTCAACAAAGTTGAAGAAAGTGCAGTGTCAGTGACACAAATTACGATCAAATGAAAACATCTGTTTTCTCCATTCCATTATAAGTATAATTTGAAGATAAATACACAACGCAGAGCATGAGAGGACTAAAAACTAGAGTACTAATAGTCAATAGCAAATTGTAAATAGGAGGTGAATTTCAGTTCAACATCTGTTAGAATCTGTGGAATGTCACTCCTGAACTCAGATCGACGTGTGCCAGGTTTTCATTGGTCTGTACATTGAGTCGGGAGCAGAATACTGGTTATTTGGCCATTGGCCCAGTCGTTCTGCAAGGACATCTGATTGGTCAACCCCAGGATAGAGTGGGGGTTATAAATGGCATCCGGTTCCTTTGTTCAGTGGGGAAAAGCTGAGGACAGGGGAGACTGAACATCTGACTCCCAGCATAACATCTTGATTTGTCCTCTCTGAATAAACCTATTTTTCTCCCCCTAATTTGCTTTGGAGTTAGTGTTATTGAAGAATAACATCAATTGCCAACACCGTCATGAGTGTAGCAATTATTACAAAATGTTAAAAACAAATGATTTAAATGACTCTTTATACACATTTCCATTAGAACCATCAGAACTCAAAACTATGAAGCGGTCGGATATAAGCTTACCTCATGCTTCAGATCGATAGTGAAGTCAATCTTGACAGGGTCCTCTCTCACTTTGTTTGTGAGCCTGGCATATCAAATCACTGTCTATTAGAGTTTGTAGTTAGAACTGAATAGAAGTGTTATTACTTTCCCTAGACCACTTGGAATTTTGATGACAGAATGAAATAGACAGTTTAACCTCTACGGGATCGGTGTCGCTATACGGGGACGGTTGAGCTAATGTGCGCTAATATGAAAGCTTACATTCTTGTTCATCTAACAGCAATGTCCAATTTACAGTAGCTATTACAGTGAAAAAATACCATTGTTTGAGGAGAGTGCACAACAACAAAAACTTTTATCACAGCAACTGGTTTGATACATTCACCTCTGAAGGTAAATAATGTACTTACATTCAATAATCTGGCTCTGATTTGTCATCCTGAGGGTCCCAGAGATAAAATGTAGCCTAGTTTTGTTTGATAAAGTAAATTTTTATATTTAAATGTAGGAACTGGGTTCTACAGTTTGAACCCTTGTATTCTCTGGCTCACAAGAGGGAGGTGAGGCTCTCCTCCGCCTACACCAGGGGTCCAGGACAGCATCGGAGTACGCTCTGGATTTCCGGACAGTGGCAGCGCACCCTGGCTGGAGCGACCAGGCCCTGTTGACGGCTTTCCGCAGGATGGCTGTCCTGCCCTAGTGGACTCAGGTGCTGCAGGCAATTTCCTAGGCCGGTCAGTGGCCTTATCATTACGCGTTCCTCTAGTCCCTTTACAACCCCCTATCCCAGTCTCTGCCCTAGACAACCGTCCCCTAGGAACAGGACTGGTGCGCTAGACCACGATTCCCATTTCCCTCACAGTTACTCACAACCACCATGAACGGATCACTTTCCTCATCTTAAACTCTCCTGCACAGTCAGAACCAGGACTTTTAGAAGACTCGTGCCACGTGCCTGCCCCCTCATCGCCCATGGGAAACCGTGGATTGATGGCAGCATTCGCGCAAAACTAAAAGCGCAAACCACTACTTTTAATAATGGCAAGGCAACTGGAAACATGACCGAACACAAAAATCTGGTTGAAAATCTGCCACCAAATCCAAACAGGAAGTGGAACTTCTCAGGTTTTTGCCTGCCATATGAGTTCTGTTATACTCACAGACATAATTCAAACCGTTTTAGAAACTTCAGAGTGTTTTCTATCCAATACTAATAATATGCAAATATTAGCAACTATGACTGAGGAGCAGGCCGTTCTTAGGGTTTGCCAACTACTACCGGAGGTTTATCTGGGCCTTTGGTCAGGTAGCGGCCCCCATTACCTCCTTGCTGAAGGAAGGACCGGTGCGACTGCAGTGGTCAGCTGGGGCGGACAGGGCTTTTAGTCACCTGAAGGCTCTGTTTACCTCGGCTGCTGGCTCATCCTGATCCCTCCTTGGCATTCATAGTAGAGGTGGACGCGTCCGAGGCTGGGATAGGAGCTGTGCTGTCTCAACGCTCGGGTACGCCACTAAAGCTCTGCCCCTGTGCTTTCTTTTCGAAGAAGCTCAGCCCGGCGGAGCGAAACTATGATGTGGGGGACCGGGAGCTGTTGGCTGTTGTCGGGGCTCTGAAGGCGTGGAGACATTGGCTTGAGGGGGCTAGACACCCTTTCCTCATTTGGACTGACCACCGCAATCTGGAGTACATCCGGGCGGCGAGGAGACCAAACCCTCGCCAGGCGAGGTGGGCCATGTTTTTCACCCGCTTTGTTTTCACCCTATCATACAGACCAGGTTCCCAGAACGTGAAGGAAGACGTGCTGTCCCGGATGTATGACACAGAGGAGCAGTCCACGGATCCCACTCCCATAATTCCGGCTTCTTGCCTGGTGGCACCGGTGGTATGGGAGATGGACGCGGACATCGAGCGGGCGTCACGTACAGAGCCCACTCCCGCACAGTGTCCAGTTGGGCATCTGTACGTTCCGTCTGATGTCCGCGATCATTTGATCTGTTGGGCCCACACGTCACCCTCCTCTGGTCATCCGGACATCGGTCGGACAGTGCGCTGTCTCAGTGGGAAGTACTGGTGGCCCACGTTAGCCAAGGACGTGAGGGTTTATGTTTCCTCCTGCTCGGTGTGCGCCCAGTGCAAGGCACCTAGACACCTGCCCAGAGGGAAATTACAACCCCTACCCGTTCCACAACAGCCGTGGTCACACCTATCGGTGGATTTCGTGACGGATCTTCCCCCGTCACGGGGTAACACCACAATCCTGGTCATTGTGGATCGGTTTTCAAAGTCCTACCATCTCCTTCAATTTGCCCGGTCTCCCTACGGCCCTACAGACTGCGGAGGCCCTGTTCACCCACGTATTCTGGCACTACGGGGTGCCTGAGGATATAGTTTCTGATCGGGGTCACCAATTCACGTCTAAAGTCTGGAGGGCATTTATGGAATGCCTGGGGGTCTCGGTCAGCCTCACCTCAGGTTTTCACCCCGAGAGTAACGGGCAGGTGGAGAGAGTTAACCAGGATGTGGGTAGGTTTCTGGGGAGTGGGGTGGGGGTCGGGGGAGTGGGCGGTTCTCATTCCTTGGGCGGAGATGGCCCAAAACTCCCTCCGCCACTCCTGCACTAACCTATCACCTGTTCAGTTTGTGCTGGGTTATCAGCCGTTTCTGGCACCGTGGCATCAGAGCCAGATCGAGGTTCCTGCGGTGGATGAATGGTTTCGGCACTCGGAGGAAACATGGGACGCTGCCCATGTGTGTCTACAACGGGCCATCAGGCGGCAGAAGACGAGTGCCGACCGCCATCGCAGTGAGGCCCCGGTGTATGCACCGGGGGACCGGGTCTGGCTATCGACCCGAAACCTGCCCCTTCGCCTGCCCTGCCGGAAGTTGGGTCCGCGGTTTGTGGGGCCATTTAAAGTCCTGAGGAGACTGAACGAGGTTTGTTATAAGTTACAACTCCCACCTGATTACCGTATTAACCCCTCGTTCCATGTGTCTCTCCTCAGGCTGGTGGTGGCTGTTCCGCTCCAGCAGTCTGAGGTGCGGGAGGTTCCTCCGCCCCCTCTGGACATCGAGGGGGTCCCGGCGTATACGGTGCGAGCCATCATGGACTCAAGGCGTCGGGCGAGAGGCCTCCAGTACCTCGTGGAGTGGGAGGGGTACGGTCCGGAAGGGAGATGCTGGGTGCCGGTGGAGGACATCCTGGATTCGTCCTTAATGCAGGAATTTCACCGTCTCCATCCGGATCGCCCTGCGTCTCGTCCTCCGGATTGTCCCCGAGGCCGGTGTTCGGCGGTCGACGTCACCGGCTTTCTAGGCACCACCGATCCATGTTTCATTTTAGTTTTGTTTTGTCTTCATTATACTCACCTGGTTTTCATTCCATAATCAGTGTTCCTTATTTAACCCTCTGGCTTCCCCTTTTGTTTTGTGCGTGATTGTTTTTGTCAAGTGGTTCCGTGTACGTGATCTGGATGTTTTATGTTCATCCTTGTTGTATTATTGTTGAATTTGAGTAAATATCGTGGCTTTACTCATACCTGTGTCCTGCGCCTGACTGCGCCTAATTCCATTCACCTAGAACATTGACACACATTTTGTTGTGTTAGATCATTAGCTAGATCCGCAATGTAATATTTTAACGAGTTAGCATCTATTGATGCTTGTTACGTCCCAAAAAACAAATCTGTACTTCTCACAGAAACCCCTTCATGTTACAACCCCCCCCCCCCCCCCCCCCCCAATTGACACAACATTTGCTCATCTAAAAAAAGTAATGTCTCATCACAGTTGAAGTCACTCCCCCCCCCCAAAATAATATTGAGGTAGGGTGGCGTTTTACCCAAAGTTACCGTACAGTTGACCCATTTTACATTTAGCCCCACTCTCCGCTATACACTCATGGGGAATTGCAGGGTGGTAACGTTTTTAACCAGGACTTTGCTAAAAGGTTTTTAGGAGTTGAGAAATAAATAAAGTAGGAATTGAAAGCTGGGATCACCCTCTTTTTAACATTGGCCATTAAAACTGCTGTTTTGTTGTGCATTGACTGCTTGTCAGAATGCATGTTTCCCTCCCTATGGCACTCGTAACTTGAATACGCCTTCAGAGGAATATTTATCTTGCATAGAACACACAACAACAAGCCGATTGTCACTCCCTGACCGTAGAGAGCCTTTTAATGTCTCTATTTGGTTTGGTCAGAGTGTGATTTGGGGTGGGCATTCTTTGTATTGTGTTTCTATGATTTTCTATTTCTATGTTTTGGCCAGGTATGGTTCTTAATCAGGGACAGCTGTCTATCGTTGTCTCTGATTGGGAACCATACTTAGGTATCCTTTTTTCCCACCTGTCTTTGTGGGAAGTTAACTTTGTTTGATGGCACATTGCCTTAAGCCTCACGGTTTGTTTTGGTATTGTTTATTGTTTTGTTGGAAACATCTACTATTAAAAGTATGTACGCTTACCACGCTGCACCTTGTTCCTCTTCTTACGACAGCCGTGACAGAACTTCCCACCACCAAAGGACCAAGCAGCGTGGTAAGAAGGAGGACTGGACATGGGAGGACATTTTAAATGGCAAGGGATTCTGGACGTGGGAGGAGATCCTGGCCGGGAAGGATCGCCTGCCCTGGGAGAAGGTAGAAGCAGAGAGGAAGGCGAAGGCAGCAGCTAAAGCGGAGCGGCAACGTTATGAGGGAACATGGCTTGCAAGGAAGCCCGGGCTAGGGTGAGCATCCAGCCAGGACGGATTGTGCCAGCCCTGCTCTCCAGACCTCCAGGGCGTCTCCTCGGGACAGGATATCCTGCGCCGGCTCTGCGCACTGTGTCTCCAGTGCGTCTGCACAGCCCAGTGTGTCCTGTGCCTGCGCCCCGCACGTGCCGGGCCAAAGTCACCATCCAGCCAGGACGGGTTGTGCAGGCTCTTAGCTCGAGACCTCCAGTGCGCCTCCACGGCCCAGTGTATCCGGTGCCTCGGCCAAGGACAAGGCCTCCTGTATGTCTCCCCAGCCTGGTGAGTCCTGTGCCTCGGCCAAGAACTAATCCTCCTGTATGTCTCCCCAGCCTGGTGAGTCCTGTGCCTGCTCCCAGAGCCAGGCCTCCTGTGTGTCTCTCCACTCCAGTGATGATCCATGGCAAGAAACCTCCAATGATGATCCATGGCACGAAGCCTCCAGGGATGATCCATGGCACAAAGCCTCCAGTGATGATCCATGTCACGAAGCCTCCAGTGATGATCCATGGCAAGAAGCCTCCAGAGGTGAGACATGGCACGAAGCCTCCAACGAAGGCCTCCAGTCCGGAGCCTCCAGCGACGGCCTCCAGTCCGGGGCCCACAACGAGGGTCGCCAGTCCGGGGCCCGCAGCAACGAGGGTGCCCATTCCGGGGCCTGCAGCAACGAGGGTGCCCAGTCCGGGGCCCACAACGAGGGTGCCCAGTCCGGGGGCGGCGGCGAGGTCCCCCACACCAGAGGCGTCACCAAAGCGGGGTGAGCCAGAGGTGTAGCGGGTTCTGCGTCCCGCACCTGAGCCGCCACCGCGGATGGATGCCCACCCAGACCATCCCCTATAGGTTCAGGTTTTGCGGCCGGAGTCCGCACCTTTGGGGGTACTGTCACACATTGCCTTAAGCTTCACGGTTTGTTTTGGTATTGTTTATTGTTTTGTTGGCGACATCTACTATTAATAGTATGTACGCTCACCACGCTGCACCTTGTTCCTCTTCTTATGACAGCCGTGACACCGACTAGGTAAACAGATCAACTATTCTACTATGGGGTTGGCCGATTTTTGTATTCAGAACACAAAAAGTAAATGTGGACTGTTCGAGTATTTTCAAAGTGTGCCTCTACATAAATATTTTTGGGCAATGATTTTGCAGTGACGAAGCACCACAGTTAATGACTGCAGCTGAAACACTGTTACTTAGTAAACTGACCACTGAGTGTCTTATTGTAATCTTTACTGTTAAATGACTGCAGCTGAAACACTGTTACTTAGTAACCTGACCACTGAGTGTCTTATTGTAATCATTTACTGTTAATTCTTGTGAATAGGGGGGCGCTGTTTTCACTTTGGAAAAAATCGTGCCCAAATTAAACGGCCTCGTACTCTGTTCTAGATCATACAATATGCATATTATTATTACTATTGGATAGAAAACACTCTGAAGTTTCTAAAACTGTTTGAATTATATCTGTGAGTAAAACAGAACTCAATTGGCAGCAAACTTCCATACAGGAAGTGAAAAATCTGAAAACGAGGCTCTGTGTCAGGGCCTGCCTATTCAACTGGCTTTTATTTATGGATCTGTATGCACTTCATACGCCGTCCACTAGATGTCAACAGGCAGTAGAAGGTTGAATGGGGTGTCTAGCTTGATGTGAGGCCGAATAAGAGCTTTTGGAGTGGCAGGTCCGGTCTTTTGTCAGTTTTCGACGGCGCGTGAGGGAGCTCCACATTGTCTTCTGAAAAGTGTTCGGTATACACGGCGAATTGCTCCGGCTCTGATTTTATTTGATACATATGAGAAAATCATCATAAAGTAGGATTTTTCACCCGAGTTTGACCAGTTTATTCAACGTTTATTGGGAACTTTGGAATTTTTCGTTCCATGCGCTAAGAGTTGATGGGCATGTTCGCGCCACAATGCTAGCCAAAGTTCCCAATTCGACAGAAGAAATGGACATTCTAAAACCAAACAACGATTTATTCTGGAAATAGGAGTCCTTGCACAACATTCTGATGGAAGATCAGCAAAAGTAGGAGAATATTTATGATGTTATTTCGTATTTTTGTGGTAAATGTTGGCTCCAACACGGTGAGAATAGGTGAGCGCTGTCTCACAATAATGCATTTTGTATGTTGTAGTAAAGTTATTTTAAAAAATCTAAAACAGCGGCTGCATTAAGAACCAGTGTATCTTTCATTTGCCATACAAGTCTTTTTATGTCAAGTTTATGATGAGTTCTTTGATTAGATTAGGTGACTGTCCAAAATATCTCCGGAGATTTTGGTGAATTGTTGCTACGTATTCACAATGTATAACCACGATTTGCAGCTCTAAATATGCACATTTTCGAACAAAACATAAGTGTATTGTATAACATGATGTTATAAGACTGTCATCTGATGAAGTTGTCCAAAGGTTAGTGATTAATTTTATCTCTATTTGTCGGTTTTGTGAAAGCTATCTTTACGGTGAATAAATGGCGTTGTGTGTTTGGCTATTGTGGTGAGCTAATAGAAATATATATTGTGTTTTCGCTGTAAAACATTTTAAAAATCGGAAATGATGGCTGGATTCACAAGATGTTTATCTTTCATTTGCTGTACACCATGTATTTTTCATAAATGTTTTATGATGAGTATTTATTTATTTCACGTTGCTCTCTGTAATTATTCTGGCTGCTTTGGTGCTATTTGTGATGGTGGCTGCAATGTAAAACTACGATTTATACCTCAAATATGCACATTTTCGAACAAAACATAAATGTATTGTATAACATGATGTTATAAGACTGTCATCTGATGAAGTTGTTCAAGGTTAGTGATTACTTTTATCTCTATTTCTGGGTTTTGTGAAAGCTACCTATGCGGTGGAAACATGGTGAAAACATGCCGTTGTGTGTTTGGCTATTGTGGTTAGCTAATATAAATACATATTGTGTTTTCGCTGTAAAACATTTTAAAAATCGGAAATGATGGCTGGATTCACAAGATGTTTATCTTTCATTTGCTGTATTGGACTTGTGATTTCATGAAATTATATTATATGATATCCCTGTCGCGTTAGGCTAGGCTATGCTAGTCAGATTTTTTGATGAGGATGCTCCCGGATCCGGGAAGGGTATCAATGAAAGGTTAAATGACTGCAGCAGAAACACTGTTACCTAGTAAACTGACCACTGAGTGTCTTATTGTAATCCTTTACTGTTAAATGACTGCAGCTGAAACACTGTTACCTAGTAAACTGACCACTGAGTGTGTTATTAACCTGTTGAGGACAGAGGGCACTGTTTTCACTTTGGGGGAAAATCGTGCCCAATTTAAACGGCCTCGTACTCAATTCTTGCTCGTACAATATGCATATTATTATTACTATTGGATAGAAAACACTCTCTAGTTTCTAAAACCGTTTGAATTATATCTGTGAGTAAAACAGAACTCCTTTTGCAACAAACTTCCTGACAGGAAGTGGAAAATCTGAAATCGATGCACTGTTCCAGGGCCTGCCTATTAATGTCCTTGATATTTATTAGTATAGATGCACTTCATACTTCTTCCACTAGATGTCGACAGGCAGTGAGAGAAGAAATGGAGTGTGTAACTTGATCTGGGGTCGAATAATAGCTCTCGGCATGACGTGTCACCAGTTTCCTGTTTTCTGGAGAGCGCGAAGGGACCTGGATTTGCCTTCTGATAAGCTGTCGTTATGGACGACTAATATTTCCGGCTTTGATTTTATTTGATACATGTGACAATATCATCGTAAAGTATGTTTTTTCAATATAGTTTTATTAGATTATTGAAATTTATTCGGGACGTTAGGCGTGTTGCGTTGTGTGCCTTTGTTCAGGAAGGAGAGCTTAGCGCCACTTTGCTAGCTTTCCGTGCTAATTGACTGGAGAAGAGGACATTCTAAATCCAAACAACGATTGTTCCCGACAAAGGACCCCTTGTACAACATTCTGATGAAAGATCATCAAAAGTAGGACCCATTTTATGATGCTATTTCATATATCTGTCGAACATGTTGTACTAGTCGTTTGCGCCCAAATTTTGGGTACTCTCTCGCTATACCTAAGCTGGATGTCGTAATGAAGTTATTTTTAGAATTCTAACACTGCGATTGCATTAAGAACTAGTGTATCTATCATTTCCTATACAACTGTATTTTCTAGTAACGTTTATGAAGAGTTATTTGGTCAGAAAGTTGGAGTGTCATAAAATATCCGCACATTCTGGGAAAAAGATGCTACGTTAGCACAATGTATAACCACTGATTTCAGCTCTAAATATG